>NC_134982.1:8080200-8272700 GCF_965638725.1 Aptenodytes patagonicus | reverse complement strand
GTTGTTAATTTTTAGTTGATTATTATGTATTTTTGTAAATAGAAGTAATTTTTAATGTAGGAAGAAGAGCTCACAGTTGGATTTTCAAAACATTGAATAGTGTATATATGAAATTCATGTGAACTAGGCCTTTAATATTCAGAAACCATCTTTGTCTGTCTTGCCTGGCTTCTTTTGCAGTCTTGCAGGTCCCATTTGGGTCTAAGCAGCACATGTAGCAAGGTGGGTGTCGGTCTCTTCTCCCAAGTAACAAGTGATAGGATGAGAAGAAATGGCCTCAGGTTGCACCAGGGGAGGTTTAGATTGGATATTAGGAAAAATTCCTTCACCAAAAGGGTTGCCAAGCAGTGCAACAGGCTGCCCAGGGAAGTGGTGGCGTCACCATCCTTGGAGATACTTAAAAGACTTGTAGATGTGGCACTTAGGGACATGGTTTAGTGGTGGATTTGGCAGTGTTAGGTTTACAGTTGGACTTGATGATCTTAAAGGTCTTTTCCACACTAAATGATTCTATGACTCTATGATTCTATGTCTAAATCCAGAGTAACTTTAATTCAACAGAGGCACGTTGTGTTTACCTTGGTGCATCTGCAGTCCAAACGTAGCCCTCTCATTTTGCACAAGAAATCTGCTGCTCAGGAGGAGGCAGTTATCTCTCACACGAGCGAGCCACAGACAGTACATACACATGCGTACAAATTGCAAGTCCAAAGCAGCTAGATAGGAGCCTAAACCCACTCTGACAGTAAGGTCAGCACTTAACTGCTTTTCCATTTTGCTACTCAAGGACAAGGGAAGTTGATCCATGAGATTCAAGAACCATAAAATGTCCCCTGGGATGTTTAGTTTATCATGTCCTGCTACTAAGTGCAGAGTGAACCCCACTTGTCAAGAGTGTTACGTGTGAATTTGGTGACCTGGAAGAGAAGGCTTGCAACAAGGAATATCACACTGGGAAGTGGCTCTGCCTGTTTTGACTTGAAAAAGGAGGGGGAGGAGTGAGCCAGAAAACATCTGACATTTTTTCCCCGACTCTTTCGAATACAAGATACATTACCTCTGGCGAAAAGTCACCCTGCCTATGTGAGTCCTGACATGCTCCCTGACGGGAGAAGGTGACATGGCTGTTTGACATTCAGGGCTACAAGGTTGCTGGGCTGTAATCTCTAGTTAAAATTGAATCTTGTACATTGCACCCTGCCAGCACAGACAGACTCCTGATAATTATTTGGATGCTACTGTATTGGATTTTATTTTCCCAGTGAAGAGAAGGGTTAGTTGGATTTATAGTTAATCACTGGTTGCAGATTAAAAGAAGGGTAAATTTTTTTTCTTCTTCTTCTTTAATGGTTAATGTGGCAGAGCCAAATAAATCTGTGGGCATTTTTTTTTTTTTAAAGAAAAATCCTCTGTAAAGGCAGGGAGGAAGAAATTTTATGTCAACACACTTTTCAAGAATCCACCGCAATTGAAGAAAAGAGTTTTTTTACTTACCCATCGATTGTTAACTTGCTTGTTCCCGTGATATGAGGAAGAAGAAAGTGCTATACAGATGCCACAGTCTATAACAACATAAATAACAGGAAGATTTTAGACAGAAGGAAGGGAAGGTCAAATTCACTTGAGCAAACAGATAAGGCAAAGAAATGGATTTAAACTTTACATTAAGACCTGGTGTGCTACTGCATTTTAGGTTATTGCTATTTGATGGTGGTTTTATATATATATATATATATATATATATATATATGGTATAAAGGAAAACTTATCAAAAGGAAGACAGGTCTGAATAATTCCTTAGGTGCCACGTTATGCGTCTTTGCAGCTATGAATTTGTACATTTTAAAAAAGGAAGACCTTCGGTCCAAGCCACTTGTATTAATTACTGGGACAGATAAGGATCTTGCTATCAGGTTTTTTTCATCACAATACAAGCCTGTTCAAATGGTTAGGGACCTGAGGATCTGAATGTTAAAAGGTTAGTGACAGAGAGGGACTAAGTGATGCAGAAGGGTATTAAAACCACGTTCAAGAGATGGTAGAAACTGATGAGCCTTGGCGTTGCTTGTCAGCCTGTATTTGACCTAGTATTAGTATCTTGAACTTAACACCTATAAAGGTGGAATCTACATTTGTTTAAGTGGTAGATAATGAATGCTGTTTCTTGACTACAGCTTTCCAAATACGCTAGTAAAGGCAATGCTCCAGTGGTGTATGTTTTGAAGCTTGCAATGATGGGCAATATACATTGAACAGCAGGAAATGCTGAGCTTAAAGAACAGCCTGAAGTCCTAGAGGCATCCACAAAGGTAGATTTGATCCCTTTATACCACTTGAGTGAATTAAAGGAGAAATAAAGGATGGAGAAATTACTCATTAAAGAAGCCACTACCTAAAGAACTCCACTTTTAGTAGCAAATATCTGTAAGAGGCTTGTAACACCCTTAGCCCCAGTATATGGAAGCTCCAAATAAATGAGGAAGAAGGAAGGAGATGACGTGGAAAGACTGTCATTCAGCTTTTCTCTCTGTCTCAAGGTAAAAAAAAGAAAAATAAAACAGCTCAAATTGGTGTGAAGGCCCATGAAGACTCTAAATAGTTCTTGACCACCATGAGTATCAAAACTCCCTCTTCTGCTCTTCCTGTGGTCCATGAACAAAAGACGAAGTTCAGAATTTCAGTTGTCTTGTCATACCCAAACAAGCAACACGTATGTCACATAAGCAGTTCTCAAGATCTTCCCTTGTATGTTTTGCCCTTGCAGTAATATGCTTTCTTCTTACTATTTTTTTTAACTTCAGAATAAAGAACCAACCTCCCCTTTTCTTCCCATCCTAAAATCTGCTCTGTTTTGCAATATAAATCTGTTATGTTTAGAAGTGGAAAAACCACTCTTCAGGTGTCTGAAAAAGTATGTCCGATGTGCTGGTCCCTGCAAAGGGATCCTAGGTCTTTGGAAAAACTTTTTCCCATTTTTTTGAAAAAGCCACCAAAATGGCCTTTCCAAAGCAGGTTGTCATTGCTATGTCAGTAGAAGCTTCTTCTTTTTTTCTGATATACATAGAGCACTTAAATTAGTATTGACAGGGACATTTGAAATGCTGTATCTCTTTTCCTCAGCTGGAACTGTGCTGGCAGTTCTTCCTGTGGATAATTTTGCATGAAACTGCTGAAAGTCCTGTAAACTTTCTAATTTTTTTGACGCGGAGTCTGCAAGACACACATACACATATGCACATCCTTCTTTTATAATTAAGCTAGTTTTCCCACTCACAGAACAGTGAGTTAACAAAATCAACACAATCTGAGTCACAAAGCAATAAGTTAGCAGGACATTTTTCTTCTGCCTCGCCAGGGGCTTTTTTTACGTGAAAACTTCTAAGAACTGATTTCTTGTTTCTTTACCGTCTGTTCTATGAGTACATGTGGATATCAGGACATGCTTGTAAGCTTATATGCCCAACAGTACACACATCCCTTCTGGTTTCATGCAAAAGGCACTTCCCACACAAAAACAAAGTAGTCCATCATGTTCAGAATTATTGCTTGCAATCCCAGAATATTTCACTGATGGGAACAGAAGGTGGCTTTTTAAAATGTATCAAAACATGAAAATAAGCACCTGAAGGTGATCTAGAAATGCAGTTAGAAGAGTTAGGCTCCTAATTCCATTTGCTTTCCAAAAGTGGTTACGTACTTTTATAAATCCTATTAGGTGCCTCCCTGCACCTTTGGAACCTAAATGCAGCTGTGAATCTGACTGTCAAGCCCTACTTCTTACAGGAAGCTGGAAAACTGCCTTTTCTATTGTAGAATTACTTCCAGTCCAGTCCATGAAGGGGGAAACACAGGTTCCTAAATCTGTCACTGATACACAACCCAGCTTGTATGCCAGACTTGGGTGACACGTTAAGAGAAAATGAGGAATTCTGTTGGGGGGGGGGGGGAGGGAAGGAAAAAAAAAAGAAAAAAGAAAAGGAAAAAAAGGAAAAAAAAAAAGACAATTGCAGCAAGATTTTTTTTCCAGGTTAAGTGATCAACTTTTTTATAAATGCATATCTGTCTATTCATCCACCTCTTCATAACCATTTTTGAACTGTCTGATGAAGTGATAACAAAATATTCAATTTCTAGGTTTTTATAAAATTGTTACATAATAAAAGGAGTGAGAATGCATTATTTACCCCTTTGAGGGAGAAGCAGCCATGCAAACTCGCCTCTTATGAGACAAGAGAAAATCAATGCTGAGATTAATGTCCCATGTTCAGGAAAATCTTCAGTCAGAGCTCATCTCTAATAAGAGACTGCCACAAAGCTGTAGGAAACCAAGAATGACATGCTCCATCACCAGGGGATGATACGGTTTTCATCTGTTTGAGGTTGTTCAGGATTGCTGTCAGATGTTTTCAGAGAAGACGGGGCAGTCAGAATCAATGTGCTTTGTCCTCTGCTCCTGTGATGTACCTCAAGAAGGTTCTCTAAGGGTCCTTTTGAGTAGTATCATTTAAGTTAACATACTTACTTGGCAAACGAGTCATCTTTCATGACTGCCAGAACAAATACGTGCCATGAATGTTTTTATACGCGTCTGCTTTCCATATTCATTCACTGGCCATGATCCTAGCTCCACTAGTGTCATTGAAAAGACCTTTATTGTTTGGGACTCAGCTTATCTGTCAAGGAAAGTGGGATCTTTCTCAAGGGTAGAGACATATCTAGCCTGACTTTTAAAGGAAGTTGGACAGACATCTTACAAAATCCCCCTTCATGCCATCAACTGGGCAGAAGACTTTTCAAAGTGTTCTTGGATTAATTAGAATTTAATGAAGTGTATTGATGACTTTTAATCTATTCCTCCGAAATATTTTGATTCTGAAATCATTGTGGCTGTGAGTCAGGGTAAATATGGCACCTAACTTTACTCCTTGATGGATAAACTGTAAACCATGGCATATCTGGAAGAGGTTTTGTTGTTATTGTTGCTTTTTTCATATGCAGCTCAGTGTGCCTTTGAAGAACATCAATAGATTTCTTTGATTCTGGACCAGTAGTGCTAAAATACTCAATAGATGATTGAATAGGATGGGTTGTAGGGAAAGGTTTGTCAGTAGCAGCCTCAAGCAAAATACAAAGATTATACCAGTAGATTTCAATAGATTTCCTCTATCTGCTTCTAAGACTCTAAACTTTGGGGGGTCTTGCATAAAAGTGTGAATTTGAGCCACCTGTTTATCTCAGGAATATAACAAGAAAAATCAACCACCACAAGTATGACTCTCTTTTCCATAGTTTTTCAATATTTCATCTTCCAAAGCTTATCTCATTCTTGCTGGGCACTGTCAGATTCAGAGCTTGTCATTTCAAGTCTGTTTAACTGTCCTCTATAGTCAGGATATATATATACACACCACCCCAAAAAACAATTCACATATGTAAAGTACTTATCTTCATTTGCTGATCAGATTTTAACAAAGGTTTTATCAAAGGAAGAAAAACAAAGCCAAAACTGTCCTTCTTTTCGCCCCCTCCTGTTTTAACATATTGGAGAGACAAAAGCTTTCCTGACCTCAGAGGACTCTTCAGTAGTCTTGAAAAAGATATTTTTTTCAGACTGTTCTACTTAAGCTTCTTTTTAGTTTTTTGCAACTTCACAATCCCATTCACAAACTGTTGCCATGGTAAATAATTATATCACAGATGAATTGTGTATGCTCCCACTTCATGGCTGGAAGAGAAATTGTAAAGGGGAGGGAGAGAGGGGGAGAGAGAGGGAGAGAGAGGGGAGGGGAGGGAGGGAGGGAGGAAGGGAGAGGGAGGGGGGGGGAGAGGGAGAGAAGGAGGGGGAGAGAGGGAGGGGGGAGAGAGAGTAAAAATCCTTTAAAATTACAGGGGAGAGAGCTGAGAAATGATTGCCTCCTCGTTAACATAATTAACTCCATTAATTATAAATTGGTATTAGAACTTCTGACAAAAGGAGTAATTATATTTACTCATGTAAAATTAAACAATACAAAAAAAAATTAATGGGATTCACCAGAAGCTCTGTTAATATTATCATAAAATTCAGAGATCCAAATAGTTCAGATTCAGAAGTGATTTAAGCAGCATAAACTTTAGTGCGTCTTAGTTTTGGATAGAGTGAACATGTTTCCTCAGTGGTTTATAATCAAACTGTGGCAAAAAGCAAATAAAACCACCCATTCTTCAGACAAGGGAGTACTAATATACAGACAGCTGCATTCTTCCTAAACAGGGACTGATCACAGGTAACTTGTTGTTTTTGCAGGGAATTTGCGCGTCTGCACGCACGCACACACAGACAACGTTATATACAGCTACACCGACACTTCTCATGAGAACAATAAATCCTGCAGTTGATCTCTGAACTCTGGGAGAACAAGGAGAATGTAACAGATGCAACTGTAAGGCAAGAGGTAATCTAAGCCACTGGTTTGCTTTTGGTATTACCACTCCCATAAGTATCTATTTCCTTCTGTATAATGCACATCAACCTTATGGACAGGATCCTTCTTGCTTAAATATAGATACACAAAACTCAGGGCTTAGCCTGACATGGTTAGCCAGGTTTCTTCTGGAATCAGTGTGGAGAGACAGACAGCTCAAAGTAGTGATTTGGCCCTTCAAAAATAGAGCTCTGTAGTAGATGGGGTTGACTGCTTTATGGAGATGTCCTCCCTGTTTTTCTCTCTACTTAAAGGACAACTTTTTTTTTTTTTCATTTCTAAACTCCTATGTAATTTTCCTACTTTTTCTTTGTATTGTAAATATCCAACAGCACTTTTTTTTCCTGCTTGATAGCTTAAACTGTTGTAATGCCCCAATACTTCAATGCTTCACATTTGCTACATGGGTTTATCTATTTATTTATCTATCCTTGTATTTATTTATTTATTTTTCACTGTCGCCCTTATTTCTTTCCCAGCAGGAAGCACTCATGCAATCCTGTATGCACTGTGATGCATCATTCATGAGGTTTCAACCGTAGGTCTATAAAGTAGTAATAGGATCTTTGGAGCTAAAGAAGTTGGTCCACTAAGCAATAGCCAGTGTGACTAGATCTCTGCAGGGGGGGGAAACTGGCAGAGACGGTGCAATGTGCTAGTGTTAAGGCATTTTAGTTGTTCACGGGTGCAGTATTTACCCAGCTTCCAAAGTTGCTTCCCTAACTCCAACATCAACCAGGTGTCCATAGCCTCTTTAGCTCATGAACCCAGCCAGATATTTTCAGCCTTAGATGAATGATCAGCTTTGAAATCCCCTCCCCTGACATAGAGCACTCAGAAACTGCATTCAATTTTCAAGGGGTTTTTGTATCCCGTATGAATCCTTCGTTCCCCATCCTGATCAGACGCATAGAAAAGAGTAGTCATTTCACCCAAGGCTTGTCTGCATTTAGTATTTCACCCAGGGCATTAATTTCAATTTTCATGTTTCTACACTATTTTTTCCCCCTGCTCTCTCTTTCTCTCTTACAACTTCGTATATGCCAAAAGCCTTACCTGCCAACTGTTGGGAAAAAAATGTGATTTCTATTGAATAGTGCACTTTGGAGTAAAAGAAAACATTGTATAAACGAGGCTGAGGAACTCATTCACCTATGCCTATATTACTGTGAAATCAATTATGCAGGGCTCTTTCGAAAGTTACTGATTGTAGCAAATTGAATGGCCTCCATTTCAGCATAATTTGGAGAGGTTGATGTAATCAGAGACCTTACACCATGGTGAGATACAAGATTCGTGATATTCAGATGGGAAAAAGGCTACAATGGTTAAGCTTATTCTGTACTCTCCGCTTACCGGCTGTAATGCTTTCATAAGTACAAATGAAATTGTTTTGATGAAGGCAGAGATGGTTTTAAGGGATAGGAAAAGGGGAGAAAAAGAGAGAGGGGAGGGGAAAAAAAAAACAACCAACCTATATCAGGTTGGTTGAAATCAAGGTACTGTACTGTTAAGCGAGGTGGCAGTGGAATCTAATCCTGAGCATAATTGGTTGCAAATGAAACACTTTAATATCAAATCTTGAGTTGTGCCCTGGAGCTGCAGTTCAGGTTTGCATGAGCTACATGTAAGTGGAGGTAAAATGTGGTGGGTTTTTTTTTTTTTTCTTTTGCAAATCTACATTCTATTTCAGTCTGTTGGAAATTTGTGGGGCAAAATAATTGCTCTTTATCTTATATGCAAAGATGTTCTGCCCTGAGAGTTTTTTTCCTCCTAAAAATAATAACAAATAAATAAATAAATAAATAAACCTACTCAAGAACAACAAAAATAAGCAAACTCCCAACAAAATCCATCTCATAATGTCAGCCTGTGGCTCAGTGTTCTGTGATGTGTGGATGTTTATTAAACCTAGGGTGATACTATATAATGACATTTTATTTGTACTGACAATCTTTTGGGTAAGTGTCACACTAAACTTAACAGACAGAAAGCAGCAGAAAGTAAAGCTGTCTGGAAAAGCGGGGAAGGAATATTAGCACTTTGGCTTCCTAATTTCTCCATGCACTAGAAAACTTCACATTCCAAACCTGATCTGGAGGTGAATTTCATAATTTAGTTTTGTCTCTCTTTGTAAAATGAAATTATGCTAATTACATGCTCCAAGATAATTTTTGGAGAGGAAAAATAAAAGAGCTAGTTCTTGCAGTAAAATCTGGAGTGAACAGTTCAAATCACTTTCTACAGATTCAGGTCACTTAAGCCAGGATCCCCCAGTGCCTCTTGTCACTTTAAAGTATGTGATCTCTGCCTTTGCTCTCCCAGTCTCTAAATTACAAATAATAACACTTCCTTCATCTGGAGTAATTATCTGCTTTTTTTTTTTTTTTTTGAGGTAGGAATTAGACCATACAATTTCCATGTAAAATACCAAACACATCGTGACACATCCCTCTCCTTGTTGCTTAGTCCAGCTACAATACTGTCAATAAATGAAACTCATTTCTAGATTTTCCCATTTACAGCACTGAGCAGCTTTTCAGTTTTTCAGACTTAATATAATTTGAGTATAGAAGCAGTAAAATTGTCATGCAGAATATTGCAATGTTACCTTAAGAATATTTTTCAGTTTAGTCAATCCTAAATAAAGGAATTCATTTATTTGATTTTCAGTGTTTGAAAAGGTAAAGAATTATTGCTTTGTTCCCTATGCTTATGCTAATTTCTAAATTAAAAAAGCAAACATACAAAGTTAACTATAAAAATTTAAAAAGAATAATTATGATTTTTTTTTTTTTTTTAAGTTGTCTGAAACTGGAAACCTGAATCTCACACATATCATGTTTCTTCAGAAATTCTCAGTTCATGCAGATAACAGTTTAAAAAGCTCTCTACAGTGGCCCAAGGTTTCAACTGTTGTGATCTTGGTATCCAACTCTTCCTTAATAACCAACAAGTTAGAAAACATGAATGATGGAAACCTGAAATCCTGGGCCTTGACCCAGAAATGCTCAATAAGTATGTTCTAAATGGCTAGAAGTTCATAATATTTTCTAAAGGATCCATATTTACTCAGTTATATTCACCATAGGCCATAACAGAGCTGCCTACATTCATTTTCCTACCTATGGAAAAAGGAAAATTGACTTCTTTCTGGGCACTTTAAGACTCTTTCTTTACATGACAATTTACTCTGTAGTATAGGTGGCTGCAGTGCCTTCCCAGGGATGAAAAAGGAAGAAATCTGGATTGTGTGTATTTAATAAAGCATGCACCCTGACTATAAATTTCATATAAAATGTAAAAAGAGAAAAAGCATGGAAACATTATTGATTCTTGACTGAGATTATATGCAAGGGTAACTAAATAATATCAGGCTGATAGAGAGTTTGACAGAAAGGAGCCACAGCATCCTCTGTAGTCTTTATATGTAGAAACTAGACGACTAAATCTGTTGTTTATCCAGACCCTTGACATTTATAATTATAAAACTGTAGATATTTAATCCCAATAGGTGATTCTTGGAAACTATTGCAATCCTAGGGATGAAGTTCCCTAAAATACACTCTGTGTCACCATATGTTAACTGGCAGCTTGCTGCCACAATGGCATCTCAATACCATTATAGAAAATAGATTAAAAGTAATATAGACTTCCTTCAAATGTAGAATACCCGGAGAAGCACCTAAAGCAAACTTTTAAGTTTCTGAAGACATTGACTTGGAAAGGAAGTATTTGTATGTCCAAAATGACATGTACAACACAAGGTGCTCAAGTAATAGATAGTGCCTCTTCCTACAAGCACTGCTTTGCCTCAGCTGCTGAAGGTCATTTCTATCAGCAGCTGTCTTGTTGTGTCCTTAGCTAAATTCTTCTCCAAACATCTCAAAATGCAGTCTGCTTTATTTTGCTCTTCTATTTCCTTCACTAAAAAGACAAAACCAGAAAGCTGCCTGTAACTTTCAATTACAACTAGTTCTCCAACTTTGCTCTTAGTCCTTATTGCATGTGAGGAAAAAAGAGAAGGAAAAGGTTACAGCCTAACTCGGCAATTACATACAACAAATACAATTGAATGGCATCTGGACAATGAACCATCTACAATATAGAATTCCTATTAACTTCTTCAGCCCATAAACCTGGAGTAGTTCACACAGTTCATAAGTGGAAAAACAGCTAAGCCACCCTCCCTTACTGGCTGAAAGATTTCTTGGAAAATGTTTCTCTTTTCCCTGAATTTCACTCTGCTGTTAATGATGTGAAAGGAGATGGGGGCAGAGGGGAGGAAAGGACAAAAAACCCTGCAGATAAATTTAAAATTTTACAAGGGGGGAAATAATAAGGGGAAAAAAAAATACAATATAACCCAAAGAGAAGCATGTCTTTTGAAAATAAATATCTCCCAAGCTCATAAACAGTGAGGTCAATGGTCATGAACGTAGCAGATGTTTATTGCCTCGTGCACCCTCTGCTACTTTGGGATAATCACTTAAATATCGCCAAATCTAGTTTGAATTTAAATTAGCTTCATATTTTCTTTCATGATTATTCCATTAAAAAAAATCATATGATTAGCCAATTAAACAGAGAGGGAGAAGGGGGAAAAAAAAAAAGAAAAAAAAACAGTAGGAGAGCAATAGCCTTTAATATTTTCAATTAAGATGCAGTGCCACCAATAAAGGAGGCTTACATTTTCATTTTATGGGCACCTATGGAGAGCATTATGACACAAATGACTCAGAGCAAGGTAATCATTTCAAAATATATTGTAGTGGAGGACTGTAAACAGTGCAGTGTATTAGCTTAGATGGCATGTGATGAAAATATCAAGTTTCCAGAAGTGTATGCAGTATTGGTTTCAATATTTCTTAGGGCATGCATTTGCAATGCATGTCTTTTATGGGAGCCAAAGCAGTGTCCTTACGGAGAGCAAAGACCCTTTTTTCCTTTAACAAGGAAGGTGGAGTCACCCAAAGGTGCCTTCCTATGTATCACTGTACACCTGTTTT
Source organism: Aptenodytes patagonicus (assembly GCF_965638725.1). Taxonomy (NCBI): domain Eukaryota; kingdom Metazoa; phylum Chordata; class Aves; order Sphenisciformes; family Spheniscidae; genus Aptenodytes; species Aptenodytes patagonicus. Next base: position 8,261,227 of record NC_134982.1, on the reverse strand, counting down.
AATATTTTAATTTAAAAAAGGAGACTGACAAGATCAAGCAAGTGGCCTGGCAGAGGGGGAAGGAGGGAAGGAGGGAAGGAAGGAAGGAAGGAAGGAAGGAAGGAAGGAAGGAAGGAAGGAAGGAAGGAAGGAAGGAAGGAAGGAAGGAAGGGAGGGAGGGAGGGAGGGAGGGAGGAAGGAAGGAAAAAGATTTTGTCAGAGAAAGTCAATGTAAGTACTGTCCTGAGATTTTGATCTATTTTAAGTTTAAAAAAAAAAAAAAGTTTAAATTCTAAAGTTATAAATGTCTTTAAACTGGGAAAAGACTTTAATAAAAGTCAAATCACTTACTGGAGTTTACTGGAAGTGATTATCCCTTGCTGAAACTCAAACCCAGTGTTTCTGGCATTAATATACTTTCTTGGATGTTACCATAAAGAAGATAATGGAGGTTCTGTGTGGGCTTTAGGGATGGAAGGATTTCTGATAAACTCATCTTGCTTTCTTCGAGCTATGTATGGGGCTATGTATGGGCAGCGATAGCGGCTCCTAGCTGACATTTTGCTGACAAATATGTGATTTCCCCCTGTATTGGGTTTGTGTGGCAAGGTTTTTGGGGGGGGGGGGGGGGGGCGCTACAGGGGTGGCTTCTGTGAGAAGCTGATAGAAGCTTCCCCCATGTCTGACAGAGCCAATGCCAGCTGGCTCCAAGACGGACCTGCTGCTGGCCAAGGCTGAGCCAGTCAGCAACTGTGGTAGTGCCTCTGTGATAACATATTTAAGAAGGGGGGGGAGGGGGAACCTGCACAACAGCAGCCAGCTGAAAGTAGTGAGAATACGTGAGAGAAACAACTCTGCAGACACCAAGGTCAGTGAAGAAGGAGGGGGAGGAGGTGCTCCAGGCACCAGAGCAGATTCCCCTGCAGCCCGTGGTGAAGACCACGCTGAGACAGGTTGTCCTCCTGCAGGCCATTGAGGTTAATGGTGGAGCAGATATACATCTGCAGCCCGTGGAGGATCCCACACCGGAGCAGGTGGATGTGCCCGAAGGAGGCTGTGACCCTGTGGGAAGCCTGTGCTGCAGCAGGCTCCTGGCAGGACCTGTGGCCCCATGGAGAGAGGACCCCATGCTGGAGCAGATTTGCTGGCAGGACTTGTGACCCTGTGGGAGGCCCATGCTGGAGCAGTCTGTTCCTGAAGGACTGCGCCCCGTGGAAGGGACCCACGCTGGAGCAGTTCGTGAAGAACTGCAACCTGTAGGAAGGACTCACGTTGGAGAATTTCATGGAGAGCTGTCTCCCATGGGAGGGACCCCACGCTGGATCAGGAGAAGAGTGTGAGGAGTCCTCCATCTGAGGAGGAAGGAGCGGCAGAAACAATGTGTGATGAACTGACTGCAACCCCCATTCCCGGTCCCCCTGTGCAGCTGGGGGGGAGGAGGGAGAGAAAATCAGGAGTGAAGTTGAGCCCGGGAAGAAGGGAGGGGTGGGGTGAAGGTGTTTTAAGATTTGGTTTTATTTCTCACTATCCTACTCTGATTTGATTGGTAATAAATTAAACTAATTTCCCCAAGTCGAGTCTATTTCACTCGTGATGGTAATTGCTGAGTGATATCCCTGTCCTTATGTCGACCCACAAGCCTTTCATTATATTTTTTCTCCCCTGTCCAGCTGAGGAGGGGATTGATAGAGTGGCTTTGGTGGGCACCTGGCATACAGCCAGGGTCAACCCACCACACCCTGTCTGTCCATGACTTATCTAGACCAGCCTCAGATGATTTCATGGGATTGTGTAGTGTTAGAAACCTCTTCCACAGCTTGGTGCCTCAGCCTGATATATCTGGGTAGAGTTCAAAAGCTGGCGTGACATGTAAGCACAGCTCAAGGAGCAGGCTTCCTTCCTCCCTCCCTTCCTCCCTCCCTTCCTCCCTTCCTTTCTTCCTTCCCCCTCTACCAGGCCACTTGCTTGATCTTGTCAGTCTCCTTTTTTTAATTAAATATTAAAACAGGTGTACAGTGATACATAGGAAGGCACCTTTGGGTGACTCCACCTTCCTTGTTAAAGGAAAAAATGTCAGGTGAAGGAATGCACAGCTCATTAGGAGTGCGAATAAAGCAATAGCTGGGACTGAAGTCTGAAACAAAAAGGTCATTAGAGATGTATGAATTTGGGGACTAAAGTGGAAGAAGCAACTCTGTTGTTATTTTGCATATGCCTAGTAAGAAGACTTGCTATTTTCTTCCTGTACCTGTAACCCCCCTCAGGGAAATTTTGGAGACTAACCTCCAACTACTGACTAGTGTCCATGAGTTGTTTACTGCAGCATTGTTCCTCCATTTAAAATGTAACCCAAGGGAAGGATGTCTTTGAATGTAAATGATAGATGAAATTTAGCATCTGACAGATAAGACTCATCATAGCTTTGTGTTATTTTGCCAAGAAGGTCACGTTTATGACCAGCATTTCTGAAGCCCAAATATTTGAACTGGAGATCAAATTCTGCTGGAGTTACTTAACTGAACTGTAAAATGTCATCTTTTTCAATATAATGAGCAGAAATGGTATGATTTTGGATCAAAAGGAAATTGTCATGATTAGGGCACAATGACAGTGGAGAACTTCACAATCTCCTGAGTTACTCTGTCAGCTTGGATGATTTTCAGCAAGGTATTCTATAGTGGGAGCAGTATTTATGTATTTTACACTTCCTAGAAAAAGATTTTGCTAATTTCCTCTACTCTGGTGATTTATTACAGATCAGTTGGTCAGACTGACAACAGATGTATGCAGGCATAATCAGTGGAGATATTGGCAAATGACACCAATGGAGGAGAGATGTTACAGGGGGTTAACACTGTGTGTTGTTAAAATGGTTGCTTCATTAAACTGCAGATGTGAGTTCTTAATAATGGTTTTGGATGCTCTTTAATATTAAAATTTGCAGGAATGGTTTAGTTTCAGATTCAAATGAAAATCAAGTCCTTTGTGCCTTATATATGTGTTCATTTAGGTGTAGTAAATGGGAATGCTGCTATGGGAAAAGCTGACCTCAGACATTCAAAATGGTGGCAAATCCATGAGCAGAGAGGTTGATCGTATCAATTGCCTGCTCAGTCAGCTTCAAAGTATGTAGAAAAATTTCACATCAACACTCCCATCATTCAAGCTGAAAGAAGCAGATTTTGAATACATCCAAATGCAACCCAATAAGCATGCCTCTCAGACAGATTCTTTGAGGGAAGAATGTAACGGTCAAGGAAAATACTAGTGGCAAGGGATTTGCATGTAGCAGAGAGTAAGGGGAATATTCTCAATTTTTGACCCTGAGCTCGGTTAAACATCATCAGGTGTTAATTTATTTGTTTTTGAGGGAAAGGGTTCAAGGAACAGGGTAAAGCTAGAGTAGCAGTGACAAAGGTACATGCTTGTCAAGGGCATAATTCAGAAGCAGGCACTAGACATAATTACTCAGTGACATATGCATTGTTTCAGTACAGGGAATGAAAATAAAGAAGAGACATTAATCAGAATGATAATCAGTCAATGATGCAATAATGGTGATCTAGCTGTACTTAGTTAGAACACCTCATATCCAGGAAAATATCCAGGTAGTCACCATTTTCATACTGATTATATCATGAAAAATTAGGGTAATGATTCAGGTTTGGCAGCCACAGGGTTCTCCTGTACTGAGAAACTAATAAAGGGACACTAAATCTTGATATACTTATCACATTGGGGCTGTCAGGAGTGCATAATCTTCTCAGGAAAAGTTTCCTTGATCATTCAGTGCACCACAGTTTACTTTTCCCACCTGACTAGCACTTTAATAACATAAAAATACTTAGTACTACATTCTGTTGGATATTATGTTTGACACACTCAAACAGTACCTCTTTTCAACGGCAGAGGGTGCCTTAAATCTTAATGGGCCAGACTAATTTGGTCAGTATTATTTGCACTATAGGGACACACTGTAGTCCCTTATGAGCTCCTTGAATTTAGATTTTGGCACGGGCATGTTACCAGTTGGATCGAATCTGGGTAGAACTTTTTATTCTCTCCACCTGCTCTACATATTGAACGAGAAGAGTTATTACTTGCTTCTGCTGTTGATGAGAATTAAATTACTTCCCTATTCCTCCAAACAGGAAGGAAGCAGGGTAGTTATTGCAGCTACAGACAGTGTTTCCCTTTTAGAAAGCTCACCTATCAGAAGCTAGACGTAAGTATCTTACTTTCTCTAAAACATTTTGTCATCATTTGAAAATACTTTTTTTCTTTTTTTTCCCCATAATGGCAACCACAAAACTGAAAATGAATGGTCATTCACAGATAGTCATAAATGAAAACACTCATTTATAAGCTAACTTATAAATAGTTTTGAGCAAATACAGACAATTTAAGAGCTACCACACCCTCTAAGGAAAAGCCTATTGTCTCTGGGGCATCTTTATGAGTCTTTGTTTTTTAGGTGGTGGTGTTGTTGTTGGTTTGGTTTGGTTTGGTTTGGTTTGGTTTTGGTTGGTTGGTTTTGTGGAAGAGAAAGAGTATAAACCTGTCAAGTTTCTTCCACCTCCAGGAAAATATAATTACTATATTCCTCTTCTATCACAGCATCTAATGCTCAGGATGAGTGTGTTCTTATGCAAAGAGCCAGAAGAAAGTTCAGAGGCATTTCCCAGTCTTTCATTGCCTAAACTATTCTGGAATGATAGAGCTAAGATTCTTGATGAAAGTAAGGCTTTTGATGTTGTTTCATATGACACTGTGAAACCATCTGAATCAAGAACTATTTCATATTTCCATTAAAAACCTGAATGAAAACGGAGAATTTTCCAATGCAATGTTTTATGCTTGACAATCAACCAACTGTACAACCACAGGCATGGGAATGACTGTTCAGGCAGTAGTTCATGCGAAAGGGACAAAGTAATGTAGAAATAGGAATATTTTCAAGGGGACACATGAACATCTTCAGACATACTCAGTGTTGATAAAGTCTCAGGTGGGTTTTGAGCTGGTTTGTCTGGAAACACTGCAGGAATTTCTCTCTCTGAAGATTTTTAAAGGCATACTGTGCGAGTCCTTCCAGGAATGACCGTGTTATTTATTGTAACATGTGACCTGAGAAGGCATTAGGGGAAGGGAGGGATTTATGTAGTGTGATTTCTGATTTCTCTACCAAATTCCAACCAGGAAGAATGCAATCATACAAGCAGTTCTTCCCACACACACCTGAAGTGATGTACCTCTGTAATGTACCTCTTAGATATCGGATGTGTTTTTCCAGGTCACATCCATATGAATACTCCTGTACTATTCCTTACTTATGTGCATGTATGTGCTTGGGTGAAATAAAACAGAACAGGTCTACTCCAGAGATGTGATTCCCTTTTCATAATAATGCTACTGATGCATCCTACATCCTCTCAGGACATGTATCACTGCTGTGAGGAACCCATTCTCTTTTACCTCCTTATCTGTTTGTTCTTAATAAACACATTATAGGGTTTTGTTTGGTTTTTTGTTTGTTTTTGGCAAACCTTTCCAGATAATAGCAAAACATGGTGTAACATGAGAGCCATTGCCTTTAAATTCTATTTTCTTCCACTCCAGTCCCTATTTTGGTGCACCTCTTTTCCCTCTTTATATTCCCCATTTATCAACCACTTAAATACCTTGAGAGAACAAAGCCAACTAATTGTCCATTTGATTTCTTGGCTCACTCAGCTGCTTAAGGATGTCTTCTTTACACGGCATTTCTCATTATAGACAGAATATGCTGTTACCCACACACAAGTATGGCATGTTTGTCTCTGAAGCAATGGCAGTTAAACTCCGGGAAATTTTGATAGAGGAGTCCACATTCAGCCTCTCACTCTTCTTTAAATACCTCCTGTGAATGAGCTTTCTCTTTCCTGCTGCTATGAAATGAACAATTAAAGGGAGTTCAAACTTAGGTAAGCCTGGGAACACGTGGGCATTTCTGGGCTTGATGAAGGATGTGTCATCATGTGTTGTTACCATTTGGTTTTATTTCTCACAATATGACAGTCATTTTCTTCTGTGAAATCCATAGAAAAGACAAAAAAAACCCCTCAAATTCTGATAAAAATAGATTGTTGATAATAATTTGAATTTACAGAATGTTTTAACCATTTGCTGCTAATCCAAACTTGAGGCATTTACCATTAAGGAATTTCATCCAACAAAGGGGCAAACTTGACCACAGCTGAAACCTGTGGGAGTTCTTCAGGTTTTCACACATTACTTCATTTTTCTACTCCCATTTTCTTCCCTGATTGAATTCCAGCAACTACTCCTATCTACACTGCCTGATTCAAAACCTATCAGTCAATGGAAATAGTCATATTAACTTCTCTGGGCTTTGGCCCAGGTCCTGAGCCATATGGAGTTTGAACCAACCTTGACCTTAGCGGAGATGAAACAAGTCACCGACATCGTATCGGTAGTTTTCTACAATCCATCAGTAAGAAGTGTCACATATGCAGCATGAGTGAATCCACCTGCCAAGAGTGATACTTTTGCACTACTGGCTGGTGGCCAGTCTGGTCAGTCATGCTATTCTCCCTGTATGATAGGAGAAGTTATGCATATTAGGCATTTTTTTGCTCTTATTTAAAAATGAAAGTCTGGGTTCTAACTTTGCATTAACTGCTCATAAAGTTTTGCAAATTTCTCCCCTTCCTTTTGTGATTAGCTCATTAATGATCTTCAGATGGTTCAGAGCAATGCTGCAGAAAGTTTGGATGACTAACAGACCTTTCTATTGTCACTGCTGGGGAATGTTTAAAAAAAGGTGATGCAATTAAGAAATATTCATACAAATTATAAGAGGAAATGAATTGTGGTTTTGAGTTAAATGGCAAAGCATTAATACAGTCCTCACAGCAGAACGTCCTTGCATCTTTAATACACTCAGGTCATAAGTATGCAGCTTAGACTACCACTGAGCCGTGATTCACCTCAGTAGGTCAAGTGGATAGCGCCCTAAAACTGACAAAGAATTTACAAAATGTACATCATATGTGCAATGTAAAATGATCACAATCTCTTAATCATAATAATAAAAATAAGGACATTTTGCCTAGCTTGTATTATCTACATACCTGTTAGTGAAGGATTCTTTTGCCTGATGCATCCAATACAATAAGCTTACAGGAAATCAGTTTTTTCTTCCCACAGGTATTTTCAAGGATTCATGATTTTTCCTTGTTCAAGGTAATTGATGAAATTAAAAAAGGCAAAATTTCAAACATGCCCCTGAAAATATACTGCCCTTACTACAGCTACAATAAAACTAGTAAAATTAATCGGTTTGTGTCAGTCAGCTATGCTAAATCCTTTCCTATCAGCATCAATATTTTTAACCCAAATTCCTTTTACTTTGTTTTCTGTACAAAATTCTTTGCTTAAGAGAAACAAACTAAGTCTACTTTTTAAGTCTACTTAAAAAATGTTGATTTTTAAAATGATCTTGCATAAGAAAACCTATACCCTTGACAAAAAAATGTTTTGACTTTGAAAAGTAAGCATATTGCGTATGAGTAAGGAAATGGAAGCAGAAAGCTGCAAAACCCAAGTCGTTGTGCAAAAAGATCCCTAACCACAGTTACTGAGCAATGCTAAGCTGAAAATCATCCAAGGAAAACTATAAGTTTCATGTAGTGATGGTCTATGCAATAGACTTGTTTGTTTGTTTATTTGTTTTAAATCAGTACTAAACTAGTGTTACAGAATAGCGATAAATACATTCTATAATTTGAATTAGTTTCTACAGTTTCCCACAGCAAGCAGAGACTACACCCTGTGTCAACGAGAGATTTCACATCGGGGTCCAGGAGGTGGTGTTCTCATGCTTATTCTGTGCTGTTTAGCTCTGAGACAGCACCTAATCAATCTCTAGTGGGCATATACAGACCTTACAATCCTTAGGAAATCCTTAGCATGGAAATCACCACATTACACCAATATTTATTACCTTGCAGGATTTCTGCACGTGCAACATTTTACAGTAAACTGAGTGAAGGAGGTGTCTTGCAGATGAAAGGGCAAAGAGAAAACTGACACCCCAGAGAGACGTTACTCACAGGGTATGGTGGTCCCGTGGGCAGGTTTCTCCTCATTGGCAATAGGTCTTGAAACTCATTTAACAGTGTGTACTTCCAGTCTCAGAACTATTTCATGCTGGCACAATGCCCCATCTCTTTACCAGTTATTATGAATTTATCTATGACTTTCTTGATTCATGTCAGACTGAATCTTACAGGTCTGGCAGCTGAATGATCCTGAAGAGCTTTGAAGAAGTATCTCTTCAGATCTCTCTGATACACACAGCACAGATGGTTATGCTGATTTATTTATTTATTCCCCTTCAAAATATGAATTAGCTTTTTGCTCTAATCAAGTAGCCTCTGTGTTTGTACTCAGATCAGCGTATATTTTAGGCCACATCTAACAAATTGTTCACAGAGCAGTAATTGTGCTTCATAGCTTCTACTTCTATCTTATTCTTATTGGTCATGTAGGCATCGTTTCCACAAGGTTAATTGATGAGACCAAACTCAGAAATGAGGGATCAGAAACACAATGGCTCTGTGAGATTTATGAACAACAGAAGATTATTATAAGCAGTTCTGAGATGGTAAATGTAAAAGAGTATTTAATGTTTAGAGCGGGGGAGACAAGGTGTTAAATCATGAGAACTTTTTATAAACTCCATAGAAATTCCTGGGCTCTTACAGCACCTATTATGTAGGTTCACATGCAAAGGACGTGCCTGTAAGCAGGGATTGCACAGTCTGTGTTTGGGGGCTTCATCATAACAATACACTCAAAAGAAAGAAATAATGTCTCCATTAAGTGGGCATCATTTAGATTGCAGTACTGTTTTTGTCTTCCATTGTTTTTTCTAGGAATAATTTGGATCAAGGAGGGGAATATCCACGTGATATTGGGAAGGGGTCCCATATTTTCATCTGATGTTTATACATCAACCAGATACTGTGTAAGAAGTTTGAGGGGTCCAGCCTACTGCATGGATGCCATAGGATTGTACTCCAATAAGCAATTGGGATATGTTGGCCATAAGGCACATGCAGAAGCTGACAGCACAGTGAGTGTACAAAGAATCAAGAGCTTCCAGGATACATCATGTTCCCTGTGTATGTGCTGCACAGCTGATAAATGGATTGGCAGAAAGCTTGGCACATCTGGAAAGCCTTTGGACTGACAGCACCTGTGCACGCAATCTCGTAGTGTTTGTGTACTGAAGATAGGTGCCTTCAAGGCGCATCTGTATTGTGCAGCCTTCATAAAATTGATTAGGGTGCCCACAGTGATGTTTTGGCCAGCACTCCAGGTACCCAATAGCCTGTTCCAAACAATTACTCTGTCAGACAAAGTCTTCATTTTTTGTTTGTTTGTTTGTTTGTTTGCTTGTTTGTTTCTTTTCCCCTCCTTGGAAATATGTCTGGGAAATTCAGTCAAATGGTAGCCCTACTTCAGGGGAATCTGGCACCAAAGGCTGAATTCGCCATTGCTGTAAGGATCTTGTGTGACCTTGACTAAGTCACTTCTTCTCTTTGTTCCTCAGCTTCTATCTGTAAAATGGAGATAAATGCATTTCCATACCTCATGGGGGCCTGCTAAAATGCATTCATTACCAAGAAGTACATTTTATCTCCAATTTACACATTTTTTCTCTGCTGTCCTTGCTAGAAATCTGATTGTCCAACCAGTCCCAATATAAACCCTCTTGCTTCTGAGTGGAAGCCAGGATCTACCTATTAAACTTTTTAGAACTGCCTATTGCATATTTTTGCTTTCTGAAACCGCCAGTACTGCTCTTTTTATGCACAGAATTCTGGACTGAACAGGAAGCTTTTCTGACCCAGTCTGACTGTTCTTGTATTGCTTGTTTTGTGTTGTGTACAGTTGAGGGAATAGCGTCAGTGTTTAAGAATAATTTCCCCTAAGTCATCAAAATGCAGCCATTATTTACAGAGAAACTGGTGCTAATTAAATCAGAGAGACACAGATTGGAGCATTTATGAACATCATCTGGTCTTACATTTTCAAACCACTAAAAAGAAGGGAATCAACTTCTGGACCAATATCCAATTGCATCAAAACCAACCTTTTACAATGTAATCACTTCTGGGAAACATTACCCTACTGCATTCTTCTAGATTACTGATTCTATCCTGAATCTGTTAAATGTAATCTAACATTTTTTTATATATATTTACACACACACACACACGTATGTACATGCATATACACACACAGAGATACATAATTATACATCTAGAGCAAGAAGTGCTGGTGAAACACTATGAATGGATTATAAGCTGTTGTGTTGAACAAAAATGAAAATGTTAAGAGATGTCAAGCTATCTTCAAATTCTACCCGTGATGTTTGTATTTTTCATTTTTTCCCCTGGACAAACAATTTTTTTCTGCTGGGCCTTTGTAGATTTTATAGCTGTGTTATATGGAACTAGTCACTTGGTTTTTATTTCCAGCTTGGTTAATGGGGACTACAGAAAAAACACACGTATATCATAGGTTCTGATAGATATCTGTCATAGGTTCTAATAGATTCTACTGTCAAATTTCAGATGAACTGAGGTTTTCAAGGGGAAAAAAAAAGGAAAAAAGGATATAACTGAATGGGCCAAAAAGCATTTGTATTTCTGCAGTGCAGTAGCTGGGACAAGAGGTTTCGATGCTTTTTAGTAAGAGACCACCTTTGCCTTCAGCAGTGAGATCAAAAAGATCTGACCAAAGCAAGGATCAAAACAAAATAACATTTACCTAGGAATCTGTTTGTGGTGAACATGCAACTGGGATCTTCTTTGCTACTGAGCTCCTCGGTAAAAAGCTGAAACATGGCAAATGTTGCTTTGAGCAGCAGTGAAGAGCTGAAGAGTGGAAGAGACACCAGCAGGAAGAAGGCGGCAATGGGGACAGTGTGTGGAGCACCTCTGAGAACCTGATTTACACAGACTTATTTTACCAAGCATAGCTCTGTAGGCAAGGGAACAAACCATAGATCACTACTTCCACCACTTCATTTGGGCACCCTTTAGGGTGAAGAAACTGACCTGTCCCAAAGGCGAACTGCCTACAGTTTAGATAGGGAACTGTTAGTAGAGTATAAATAACAAAGGAAATTAGCTGGGGTTAATTTTCTCATCAACGACTAAAAACCAAAGCAGGACTGGGTTTAAGACTGTGGCCCATGAACATGCAGAGAAAATGTCACTTACAGTTTCTTTATTGATCAGGTTTTCCTGAGCTGCTAGTTCATTCACTTCATTTTTTTCCCTTTAAAATGGTTCTGCAGGTTTAGTCTCTGTTTCACACTACTTACAATTGGGTAGTGTTTTAGTTCATGATGAATATTCATACAATGCAAACTAGTTTTACATTTTTAAGGGTGAAAAGGGTTTATACTACAGTTTTTTACATTTTTTTTTCTTTCCAATAAGAAGCTATATATGACAAAACAGCTTCTTTTTAACTGCCACACAGTACCCAGTAATAAGTAAATCTCATGAAGACCATGTGACATGTTTCTCCTATCTGTTTTAGTCACCTACATACTATGTAAGGTACACAGCCTTGTGCCAGCATTTATTCAACTAAAAATGTGGAAATTTCAATTGAGCAGAACCTCAAATCAATTAACTGTATGAAAAATTATAATATAACGATCCAACATTTTAACACCATCTAGGTTTTTAGCCTCAGAACTCTGCCACACCCAGAATATTGCTTATTCATACCATTGAACTTGTCTATTAGTTCAAATAAGTTGCTGTGGTAATCAAAAATCTTACTATTGGCAGAGTTCTACAGCAATACATTGTGGTAAATTCAGTATTATTTTAAGGCCCACGCCCATTGTATGGCAATGTGTATGTCTGTTGGTTTCTGTTATGATGAAATATGTGGATCTGTCTTATCTGATCTGCATCACTGTTAATTATTCATTGATGTTCATCCTTAGTTTTGCAGAATCTTTATTCTCATGAGTTTCAGTGGTCTTGGTCAGCAGATGCCAACTGTGGATGGTTTGAATACATCTCACACTAAACTACAGAGCAGCCAAGAACTTTACATTGCACAGATGCTAAGCTTAAGTAACACGGAGAAGTACTGGCCCAGTAATTAAAGAATTACATCAACACACTGTACGGGACTTAATATAGAAGGGGCACTTGTATATTAACCTTGTATGAAGGCCTGGATAAATTCCACCTAAGTTTTTGGTACACAGCTCGGACACTCAAGCTGGGAGGTTAGTGGCCCTAGTCTCTATAGCCACCTCCAAGGAAAGATGCAATCCATCCAGGATCTGAAAACCCTTCAGACACCACCAGTTCTCTTGGTTTTCTGAAAAAGTAACACAGGAATAGAATAGAGTAGAATAGAATAGAATAGAATAGAATAGAATAGAATAGAATAGAATAGAATAGAATAGAATATTTCAGTTGGAAGGGACCTACAGTTTAGTCTTTCTGTTTAGATATCTGAGTGTGTTAAAATGAGATGAGGTGAGCCTGGACTTGAAAGTTGCAGCTGTCACAGTGTCACCCTTTATGATTCTGAGAGGCTTAAACTCTGAAGCTTCAACCGCGTGTGTCCTGAAATGCTTTATTGGCCAGCAATTTGTCAGCACTTTAATAGACACATAAGACTTTATCAACATTTTTGCTTCATGGAAAATGGCTTTTTGCCAATACCACTTATCTCATGAACTCCCAGTTGTAGGAATCCCACACTTCCACCGTGGCTATAGCATAGACAATTCCCTAGTGAAGTCACAAAACTTTGTGTATGCAAACTTGAAGTTTACTTTCCAAGGTCAAAACTTCTCTCCACTCTGTGGGGTTGCAAGGCCACTGTTCAAATATTCAGCTACAAAATTCAAATATTCATCTGTTTCCAGACATATCCCCAGCATATTCCAGACAGAGAGCAACCCTGAATTGACTTGACTTTCATGAGACAACACTTGCCTTCAGCTCTGTGTCTCTGATATGCCATGGGCTAGTCTGCACTGTAGGCTGGCCTTCAGCTTCAAAGCCTGTCTCTGCATGAAAACTCCACACTGTGTCACTTTTTTATGGCAGTCAGAGAACTGAAACTGCATATCGGATGCTGATTACACCATCTGTTCTGGGGCAGGTGCTTTCAAACCATATGGGGCAGGAACATCTGATCGCTATTTGCAAAGCTCAACAGCAGCAGTGTTTACTAGGTTGTACAATCCACTGTACTTGTCACCTGAGCAAGCCCTTAAGCATAATCTTAAAGACTTGAACCATATTTCTGTTGAATGCAAAAGAGAGAGGAAGCAGAGAGAGAAGAAGGTGCCAAAGCTCAGAACATAGGGCTGAACTGTGCCATGACATCTTCTACGCAAGGGCAACTCATAGCTACACCTCTGAAGGAAATGTGGCTAGGATGAGGAAATAAGGAGCTACTGGACTATACAAGCAAAACTTACTTTTTATTGTCTTAGGTCTCCTGGCTAGCCCTTAGGTGCTGTCTCATTTTTCAGCCACTTGCTGCAATAGCTGTGGCCTTTTTTTTTTGTCATAATGGTAGGACTCATAACTGTACTTGAAAGCTGAACTTGCTACATCAGGACAATTATTAATATCTACAAAAGTAGAGTATGCCAGAAGATAGCATTGTTGGTGTAACTTCCTTACAAAAAAGTGGCAAAGCTCAGTCTTTTTCACACTGAACATGGCACAATAGGGAAATGGTAAGACCAATGACTGACATGATTCTCACAGAGTAACAGGAATCCTCTTGATATTGAAAGAGTACATTCTATTAAAAAAAAAAGTTGATGTAAAATACCATATTTTTGTTAAAAAATGGTTGGCTGGTTGGTTGGTGGCTTTGTTGTTATTGTTTTTTTTTTTTTAATTGGAACACTCTAAAATGGGATAGGGTGGATTTTTATGGGGGAAAGGGCTTGTACAAGCACACACACAAAAAAAGAAGAATAATCTGGAGAAAAAATAAGCAAATTTTGTTTTTTCCTTTATTTTTTTTCTAAGAAAAACAAAGCAAAATACTTCTTAATCCATTGATAAAATTCCTCAAAATGTTAAAAAAAAAATCTTAAATATGCTGGCAATTTGAGAAGGAAGAGGATAAAATACAGATAGTCACGTTCTCTCTCTGAGCAGAGTCACAATCTCTGGGACATCAAGTGCATTAAAACCTAAGGAAGACCTCTTCAGCTGGTTATGTTCACCCTCAGCAGTTTTTATTCTCTATTACCTTACCTGACTTTTAACCCTCTAATCTCCCACGAAAGAGATACCTTGAGGGATGCCTGTCTGTGATGGGTTAGAGAGGAGACAACAGAAAAGCATGTTGTTTATTGCATAGTATAATGTTTCCAGCTAGCCAACTGTTGCATCATTTTCCATTCAATGAGCACTTGAGTGTTAGCAGATTGCCTCCAGGTTGAGTGCACAAAATGCTGTAGGTGCTTTTTGTGGCTCACTGAAGGGAATGTAACTGACACTGACACTATCTGGAGCTGAGACGACATTAATACAATGAGACAGACACAGAGTCAGGCCATAGAAAAAGAGTTTGGCCTGAATGCTGACTACAGATTCCTTTTTTCTTTTTCTTACAGGAGCTGCCCGTGTTTTTCCTCAGAGGTGACTGCATTGGAGCAATGTGTTTATCCCCAGCTCCAGTAGATTAAATTCTGTTCTCAAATGTATCTACAGAATTTGCAGGGACTTAAAGGGAATTTTACTCTAGGAACAGTGTTTTATTCTTGCTTGATAAATGTCTTGAGAAGCATCTAGGGTGAAAGACATACGGCAGCATGAGGCATTTGTGTATCACACTGTAATAGTAAATCTATATTTTTATCAAGGATCCTGTAGCAACATCTGTACAAATAATTTGAACTTGTTTAGTGCCAGAGAATATATCTGGGCATAGGAACCTGATCAGCTACAATGTTATATACTTAGACCTGCCTGTGACATATTTTTGACCTACGCCATCTAGAACTCTTTGAATCAATTCTCAGACTAAGCTAAGGAGTTAGCTTAATCCAGAGATGATTTCTAATGAGTAGTTCACATGCAATTACTTTGTTTCAGAGGATAAGCAAGTTAAGCCAATACAGGTCAGGGTCATTCTGCTGCTTTCAGTGCCCGAGAAGAATCCCAGGTGCTTTTCATTTATGAGGATAGATGTAGCCACTAGTGTCGCAGAGACTTGCCACAGAGGTGTCACTGCACTATTGTAATGTCAGAAAAGGGTTTGGTCACCTCTGCAATATTTCTTTTCCTTGGATGAAAACACTGAACCACACGCACAAGATCATGTCACATTTTCTCACCTACTTCTCCTGGGTGAGGCTCCCATTTAAAAGTCCTTGTGGCAAGAAGTCCTTTGAAGAGAATGAGTGGCAGGACAAAGTCCTCAGCTGGTTCACCAGGACACAAAATAGATATGGAAGTAGCAGACCTAGCTCTGAATTCAAAGAAATTAATGGGTATGCCATAGATTCAACACCTGGATGAAAGTAAGGAAAATAGCTACACCGCTTACCACAAAGAGACAGCCACTAGGTTCACCCCATCTGAGTAAAATGAGTCACAAGAAATCCCACACTCCCTTCTAGGCTGATCCTATGGGTGTTTTTTTGTTTTGTTTTGTTTTGTTTTTAAAGATGATGTCCTTTATTGCACTGTGAGTGATGTGGACTGCTTGCAAGGACATAAGATTGTCCTGAGTGACAAAGCGGTGAATAGAAAGTCTTCAGCTGACAAAAAAGAACAACAACAAAAAAAAGCGCAAGCAAATACAGAATGATCCTCCGGAAGACAGAGGCATAACAGCAAGACATCATCTGAGACTTGGTTACAAAGATTAAAAGGAATGTAATGTGTTAAACTCTAAGCTCTCCGTTTAGTAAAGGATACATATACATAAGATTTAAGCAGCTCAAGGCCCAAGATGAAGCCCAGTAAAAGCTTTTAAAAGACATCTGAAATGAACCAAAAAGATAGTCACATCATAAAACGATGCGGGTAAGAGACTGAGACTTGTGAAATGTCTGTCTCCATTACCCTTACAAAGAAACCACTGTTGTGATAAAAAGAGAAGAGAAACAAAGCACAGTTTTCATGTACTTCTGCATTAACTGGTCAGAAGTGAAACTGGGCTTATCTTGTTGAATTATCAAAGCAGAAAAATGCTACAGATAAAAAAAGGTGCAGTAATGTAATCACAAGCAGTAAATCATCATACTTCTAAAACTCTCAAAGTCATGAAGTTAGCTTAAAACACTACAGGTGAGTTTGAGTAATAAATATAAACATTAAATGTTCAACAAATTTGACCAGTTTCAAACCTACAACTATATAGTATCACAGAATCATAGAATCATTTAGTTTGGAAAAAGACCTTTAAGGTCATCAAGTCCAACCGTTGATGTAACACTGCCAAGTCCACCACTAAACCATGTTCCTAAGTGCCACAGCCACACGTCTTTTAAATACATCCAGGGATGATGACTCAACCACTTCCCTGGGCAGCCTCTTCCAATGCTTGACAACCCTTTCAGTAAATAATTTTTTCCTAATATCCAGTCTAAACCTCCCCTGGCGCAACTTGAGGCTGTTTCCTCTCATCCTATCACTAGTTACTTGGGAGAAGAGACCGACCCTCACCTCGCTACAACCTCCTTTCAGGTAGTTGTAGAGAGCGATGAGGTCTCCCCTCAGCCTCCTTTTCTGCAGGCTAAACAACCCCAGTTCCCTCAGCCGCTCCTCATCAGACTTGCGCTCTAAACCCTTCACCAGCTTCATTGCTCTTCTTGGGACACGTTCCAGCACCTCAATGTCTTTCTTGTAGTGAGGGTCCCAAAACTGAACACAGTATTCGAGGTGCAGCCTCACCAGGGCCGAGTACAGGGGCACCATCACTTCCCTACTCTTGCTGGCCACACGATTTCTCATACAGGCCAGGATGCTATTGGGCATCACCTGGGCACACTGCCGGCTCATGTTCAGCCGGCTGTTGACCAACACCCCCAGGTCCTTTTTCAACAGGCACCTTTCCAGCCACTCTTCCCCAAGCCTGTAGCGCTGCATGGGGTTGTTGTGGCTGAAGTGCAGGACCCAACATTTAGCCTTGTTGACCTGCATACAGCTGGCCTTGGCCCATGGATCCAGCCTGTCCAGATCCCTCTGTAGAACCTTCCTACCCTCGAGCAGATCAACACTCCCGCCCAACTTGGTGTCATCTGCAAACTTACTGAGGGTGCATTCGACCCCCTCATCCAGATCGTTGATAAAGATATTAAACAGAACTGGCCCCAATACTGAGCCCTGGGGAACACCACTCGTGACTGGCTGCCAACTGGATTTAACTCCATTCACCACAACTTTTTGGGCCCGGCCGTCCAGCCAGGTTTTTACCCAGCGAAGACGACACCCGTCCAAGCCATGAGCAGCCATGTTTCCTTTTGGTCTGTGCCCACTTGATTCTTCCTGTTTCATGACCTACCGTTGCACTCTTTAGGAGCTGTAGCTTTTAGTCCCACATAACCTCTTTGTTCTGCTTCTCAGGAGACACCCAGATTCATCATGACTGTGAGGTGCTCTGATACTCTCTGGAGTGCAAAACTTGGCAGAATTACATTGTGGCGTATTAAAACAAAGTGAAACAAAAGGTCTATTTTTTCCCAGACAAATCATTTAAAAAAAAAAAAAAAAAAAGATAAATGAAACAAACATTTCCAGAATTTTTAAAATTGTTAGAATTTTTAGAATTTGAATTTCCATTTCAGACTGACTTTAAATTTCATTATTACTTTTCATATTAAAATGGCACAATCTAATAAAAAAATGAAGTCAGAATGATGTATTTTGATTTTAGTAAAATGTTTCAGTTGACCTCAAACATTTAATATTTTATTTCATGGGAATGACAAATTGCATGTGCATGTGCTGGCTTGTTTTGTAGTTATTTTGGTTCAAATTTCATAGAAAATATTTAAATAATGCAAATTAAGGTATTTCCTTGTTAAGGGGAAAAAACCAAACAAACAAACCACTGTCTAGAAAATGTTGTGTTATGTAGGTCCAACTGCAACGGACTATTAAGGTTTCAGGCAGAGAGATGCTTTCTCAATTTGCAAGGACATATTAAATAAAATACATCTGAAAACTACATGTTCAGTAATTTTGAATTTCTAAATGAACACAATGCAGCAAGTTTTTTAGGAAGCATTTACATGTAAGTGAAATGGGTCATGTTACATTGTCACAAGGTTAAATTCTTCTCTATACCATACCCAATATTTTCAACCTCATTTCTCACCTATATATTTTATTCTTTGTGGCACCTGAGAGAAATAAAATGAAATAGCATCAAATAATTCAATGCTAAGAAGTGCTTCTCTTTTAATAGTAAGAATAACAATACCTTTAGAAGAATGCTTATAAGTAGGCAGGGTGGAAAAGTTAGAGTGAGAGAAGCTAAAATTGGAAAACCATGAGTGTTAAGAATGAAATGAAAATTATAAGAAAAAAGCTTCTTTTTACCTTATATAGTTTCTAGTGGAACTGATTTGTGATCACTTGGGTGTCATTGGGGTGTGTTTTGTTTCACCTATATCTGCTTAACTTCATTATAACCATATATTCCCTTAAAATAATTTATATGGAAACTACTGTATGCTCAGTGTCATTCCACATATCTTTAACTCCTCATATCTTATGAATGATTTTTTCTCCCATAATTATATGTCTATACATCTCTATCTGTAGTAAAAAAGGTTAATTTTGAAATGCAAAATTTACTCAAAAATAGGAAATGTCAGAATGGAAGTTATCTAACCAATATGTTTATAACTGTCTCATGTCCACACATGGAAATACATAGTCACAAGCTACTTGATTACCACACTATCTAAAGTTGTGTGAGTAACCACAGTGTCTCAGCAGTTGTAGTTCCAGTTCTTTCATGTTCTTTTCCTAAGCCCTGACCTTAATCTGCCTGCATCATGTACAGTGCATTAATGTCTGTCTGTAGCTCTGGGGCAGAACTCCTACAACAAAACATTTCTGGTCTTCTGTACTCTCCAAACCCCTGCCCCAGATCCTCCCTCCCCTTCTAATAGGTCCTCCTGATAAGATGTGCTGCGGGAGTGCACATGTAAAATGCCAGGGGAAGGCACCAAAGAGTTTGTACAATTGTTTTGCTAAACTCAGAACATTTATTGTTATCCTCAACAAATGAGCTAGAGTATGTGATTTTTAAATAAAAAGTATTAGTATCTTAGAGATCAGAATGGCAGACTTGTGTTTTCCTTTGAATAGATTTGAGTGAGATATCCTCGAGGGGCTTTAAGATGCCTTTTTTCATTGCCAGGACAGAGCAAATGCCCATGGTTCTTCATGATTGTCCTGATTTCAGCAGGGATAGAGTTAATTTCCTTCCTAGTAGCTGGTACAGTGCTGTGTTTTGGATTTAGGAGGAGAAAATGTTGATAACACACCGATGTTTTAGTTGTTGCTAGGTAGTGTTTACACTAGTCAAGGACTTTTCAGCTTCCCATGCTCTACCGACTGAGAAGGCTGGAGGTGCACAAGAAGCTGGGAGGGGGCACAGCCAGGACAGCTGACCCAAACTGGCCAAAGGGACATTCCATACCATGGGACATCATGCTCAGTACATAAACTGGGGAAAGCTGGCCGGGGGGGGCCGCTGCTCGGGGACTGGCTGGGCATCGGTCGGCGGGTGGTGAGCAATTGCACTGTGCATCACTTGCTTTGTGTATTATTATTATTACTATTACTATTATTATCATTATTTTATTTCAATTATTAAACTGTTTTTATCTCAACCCATGAGTTTTTCTCACTTGTGCTCTTCCAGTTCTCTCCCCCATCCCACCGGGGGTGGGGGGGAGTGAGCGAGCGGCTGCGTGGTGCTCAGTTGCCGACTGAGATTAAACCACAACAATGACAATGGAAGCCCTCTATGATGAGGCAAGTTTCATCTTTTTTGGCTTGAAATTATTAAGTGGCAGGATTTTGAATCCATGAGATTCATGAGGCCCTGTTTCCTCTGTTATGTCAATGAGCTTTTTGTGTCATGAGGCTCGATGTTAATACTGTGGGGTCCCAGGAAAACAGGCCAGTAAAGACTGGTCAAGGAGAGAGCTTTGCAGGCCACATCTCTCTCTTTCATTAGAAAGGAAGCATTGCTAGGGACATTAACAACTAGATTTCTCTGGTGACATTCCATATTCATTTATTTAAATTAAGGAAAGAACTCCAATATTTCAATTCCCCAAACTTATTTTCTGTTGGAAGGATTGTTCAGATGAATCCTGAGCAACATATATTTTAAATAATACAGATTATATATTTCTATATTTTTTTATCCAAAAGTGGCAACTTATTTTTTTCATTAAAATGTATTAATTAAGTGGTTTTATGCTCTTAAATACTCAGTATTAAAGCATTCGGAGGATAAAAACTTTATGAAGTAACAGTTTCAACACCTAACATTTGTTCTTACCTTTTCTAATGGCTTTCCAGCAATATGAGAAAATGTGTGAGTGTGAAGGAACAGGAGAAGGAAGGAATAGTACCACCTTTTCCTAGTTTCATTCTGGAAAAGCAGAATAACTTGAAAAAAGCATCTTGAAATGAGGAAATGTGGGAAATATTCTGATCTTCTAACTAGCTGCATTTTAAAAGAACCCCAAAGAAACCTGAGGAAAGCAGAATAATTTCACAAAGGAAACATTCTTTCTGTTTTCTATGCAGAAGCTACAGACTCTTTTACTAATCAAAGAACATAGAAAATTCAGTTTGAATGTTATTATGCCAAAGCAGGAGAGCAAATTCAATCTTTCAGCTGTAAAAAACAGATTTTACTCTTATTTTAAATGCAAATCCCCAGACATCTTTGCATAGTGTTTCTACTCACCCCTTATAATGAATGGATTTTTCACTGCTGAAATCTTGAAATCTTTATCAAAACTAAGTGCCTTTCACCAATGTGTGTTCTAGTTCAATGACAGGTTTTAGGATTAGGTATAGGAACAGTGAAAGCCTATGCTGTGACTCATGCAAGTCAGATTACTTAGCCACAAGGTCTTTTGTGGTTGTAAACCCAATGAATCTAATAATGATGTATAAAGGTGGAAAAGCACATAGGTGAGAAGGGAGGTAAAACAGAAGAGGTATAATCCAACAGTTTTCTAAATTCCCAAAGGAAATATAAAATAATAAAAATGGCTTAGAAGGAAAATACTCCGATTTTCTTATGTATATGCATACACACATATCATACCTTGGAGATGATCTTAATTTGGAAGCTCAGAGCTGTGTAGATTATTTTTGTAAGAAGTCGCTGAATTAATGCACTTTATATCTTACCTGCCACAGCAATCGATGATCTGATTTAACCCTACCAAAAACCTGTTTCACCATGCAAAATCATTGAAGAGGTAGTGTAACCACATGCCAACAATGACTGCTGCCATCCTGGACACTCTGCAATTGGGAAGCGATTAATGAACCGTTGCAAGATAGAGATATAGAATTCAACTCACAAGATACAAATCCACAGCCTGATGTTGCCTTATGTTTGTTAAAGTGAGATTTCTTGTCCCAGTGGTTTATATGAGGACAAACAATAATGAACAAACAATTTACCATATCTCAAAAGTCACCATGCACCAGCTGAGCTACAGTAATGGAACCTACACATGTTTCTAACCTGTTGCAAATGAAAAATAAAATGGTTTACTTGAATCATTATAGTTACTCATTATGGGGAGTCTAGAATGCAGGGAGTCCAGGCTGTGTCACTAGGTTTTCTTTATGTCATCAATCATTTTGCCTATAGAAGAGATTTTTTGGAAAAGCTATAATACATTTATCATTGATGATGTTATATAGAAAAGTGTCTTAGGAAGATATAAAGAACTAGGGTGAAGCATATTGTTGATTATTATAGCTTGACCAACTTGTTAAAACCATGTTAATGATCATCTGCCAATGCTGTCAGTGTCTCTGCCACAGCATTTCATTCAATTTATTGGATTTAATGGAATTTCATTCCATTTTAAAACTAAATTCGATGGACAGGTATGGCGTTTGTGGAGCAGAGAAACAAAACTCCAGTGAAACAGCTGATGTTCATCCCTGAACAGATAATCATTTCAAGACTTAGATCAAGTAATGAAAAAAAGTAGGGCTTCATCCACCTCCCTGTCTGGGGCAAAATTTTAGGCATTACTCTCTAGTCATGCAGTGTAAGAGGCAGGAAACACTTGTTTCAGGTTTAATGATTTTTTTGTTTGTTTGTTTGTTTGTTTGTGTTTGGGGAAAGAGTAATATTACAATTCTTCTTTCTTTTTCTCTCATTTACTATTATATGTGGGTGAGTAGGGGATAGTGAACAATAAATTACACTACTTAGAGATGTAGGCTAAGGCTTTTCTTGTCAGTTGTGTCAATAAAGTACACACATAACATCAGTTTCCCATTACACACATCATTCAGACTCATATATTACTCAGTATAATGGGAAAAGGGGCCACTGAAATCTAAAATGAAAAGAGAAATTGAAGTACAACCAGCAAGCAGCAGCTGAGCCAAAAAGCAGCTGTGGTAGCGAAACATTTAGTCACTGCTGCTGGAAAAAGAAGAGCTATCGGCATTGAGGGCATACAGTGCCACATGCCGGGAAGCTTTGCAGCAGATGGGTTTCTGTGGGACTGGAAGGTACTCATTTCTTAATCTTTTTTTTCTTTTTTTTTTTTCCTAATGCATTTGCATTTCATTTAAAATAATTGAATACAAGCACAAAACACAACCCAGGTCATGCTATTGGCCAAGTTTTGCCAGCTGCCTTTATTGCTTGTTTATACTAAAGGGCAGATGCCACAATTTGTTTTTAGGCTAAATTCTTGTCTTACCAGTTGTGCTACTGGGTTACTTTGCAATAGTGCTGTAAAGCTTCATATCTGGATCACCTTATGTTCAGAGTTAGTATTAGATTTTGGAGCGATATGGTTCACTCATATGACTCATAGGACCAATCTTCCTTTTTCAAGCAAATTCCGCTCTGTATATTGTAGTAGTCAAACCAGTACTTTTCCATGTAGGCTGTTTGTAATAATACACTTAGAAATGTGTGATGTATGGTCACAGGTCATTGATAACATGTACAAAGTCTCTATTATAGACTATCAAAAAAAGACTGTGGATTTTCCATAGAAGTACTTACAAGTAATCTTTTAACATCTTTTAACAATTATTTCAGAACAGCCAGCACACAGAGGGTGTGTTATACACAGTCTAAGGTTAAAACTAATAAATTCTCCCTTGTTTCAACTAAAGCTGTCTAACACTCGCTGGGAGCTCCTGTGATGCTTGTTATTACTGCTGCTTGCATTGCGTTGTTACTGTTATGGAATTGTTTTGGTTGGCAGGGACCTTTAAGGACTACGTAGTCCAACCCCCCTGCCGTGGACAGGGACATCTTTTACTAGATCAGGTTGCTCAAAGCCCCGTCCAACCTGTCCTTGAACAATTCCAATGATGGGGCATCCACAACTTCTCTAGGCAATCTGTTCCAATGTCTCACCACCTGTTGTTTCACAGTAGGGCAAAAATAGACGCAACTCACAGGATCAGTTATTCCATTTGGAAAACCAGTTATGTCTTCTCCCTACTTAGGAAGTGTCATAGCTTGTTCTGAAGGATGCATACAATAGAAAGCCCAAAAAAGGAAAAAGGTAAGGTGTTATCATCTTTATCTCACAGAAATGGGAAGACTAAAGAATAAGGAAGTAGAGCCTGAACCCCAGGTCATTATTTTAATACCTGAGTTGTCTTTCCATAAAATTTATGAAGTGAATGAAAGATGGAAGAGCAGCCTCAGTTCTGACTTTAAAGCTGTGAAAAGCAAAACAACATTGAGGCTCATTATTAATTATAACAAACTAGAAAGGGAGGGAAAGGGGTGGTGGAATTAAAGCCTATTTTCTGAACTAATACTTATAAAAACTGGATGGCATCGTCTGTGATTTCATAAATGTTCTGGAAGAAAGTGTAGTGATTGCATAATAGCCCCATCAAAAGGGTGGTTGATTAGTTTAGTCAATTTGGCATACATTTCAGCTATTATTTTCATTTGTGAAGCAGAAGCTGAATGACACTGTTTCTTTTATCCTGTGCACTTTGCAAATGAGCACCCTAAAGTCTGAAGTGGTTCTTTCTTACCTCTCCACAACTTGGGACATAACTGTGACAACAGTGTTGGAAGATCATGGAGTCAAAAAAATATTCAATATTTCAGGTTTGAAGGGAATTATGGATGTCTTATTTTGCAACCATCCACTCAAAACAGGGCCAAAACCCTACATAACTTATATTATCTCCTATAAGTGCTCCAAGTTATTTCTTCCATTACTAGATCACTGCAATATCTCTAAGATCATTAATACCAGTGTGTAGTTATTCTCTGTGCCATTTGTCAAACAGTTGGACATTTCCATCATCTCTACTCCTCTCAACTCCATGGTGGAGTCTTTTGATTGGAACTGGGCACTCTCTGAAATATTTGCCCGCACCCAAAAGAACATCATTAGCTTCACAGGGGTGAAATTCATAGCTGACACTGCTGGAGAGTATGTAGACCAGCTCAAATTATTCATTTTGTATGAAATAATTATTTCATACAGATTTTGTATGACCACAAAATCTGTATTTCAGAAGATCTGTTTCTCTTCTGATAAACTCTTCAGTTATGTCCACTGTCAGTATTTTATCCAAATCTGATATCATCCATTTATTCCTTTCTTTGGGGGGGGGCTTCTGTTGGTTCTGAACAATAGCTCAATGCCATACCCTTCCTCACTCATCACATTTAGAGGAGGATTCACTAGCTCAAATGTGCTGCTATGTTAGTATGACTCTATGGAAACCACATAAGTGTTCTGGACAGCTTAAATTGTGAGAAAAGGAGCTTAATTCTGTTCTCATACATCTAAGTAGGCTTGTCCTGGATGAGACTAAATGAGACACAGGAACTGAAGCTACAGTGTCTGTATCTAAATTAGGGGACCTTGGAGCATTTTGAATTTTTGAGTCCAAGGTATAAATCCAGTCATGGTCTAAAGCTTCATCAGCAGAAACTAGGCCCTTATCCTGTGTATTTTTTTCCAAAGAAAAAAAAAAAACCTGTATGAACAAATCTAACATCACTGACTATTTTCAACCAAATCTCGTGCTAGTCTACTGTGGAATGCAGGATCTTGGGGTGTGTTCTGCTGCACGCCCCAAACCAATTGAGATATACCCACTGACCTGGGCTGTTAATGATTTGAAAAGGTTATCATAAATTATTTTTATTAGCTCTCTTGCACATATCTTCTCTCCTAATCTTTTCTAGCATTCTGAAATATTCTTCACTCTAGGAACATTTTGTAGATTTTTCAGGACAATGTCTGAGAAGTCTATGAAAGGATCAAAACCCCTTTAACCATCATTGTTCATAATGGTATATATGCTTACAGATACACCAAGGTAAATAAGGTGTAGAGTCAAGGTATGCATGACATGGCTTTAGGAATCCCCCATACTTCTTGCAGGGAATTTTGTGTTTTCTATAAATCTGGATGGAGAGCACCGGATGGAAAGCAGGAGCAGAAAACCTCTGCCATCACACCTTGTCGGAGGAGGAAGGCAATGTGAATTCTTCCAGCCATTTTCTTTCATCCATTCTTACCTTGTTACGTCTCCCAGAACTTCCTTTGTATTCCTCTCTTTTTCATCCTATTTCTCTTTTTTCCAGTCTATCATTCACTTTCTTGCTTTTTGTCTTATTTTCCCTCTTCTTTTTCCTCCCAAACCACTCCCTTTTTGTCAGTTTGCATCCATCCCCACCTCTGTAAAATAGAGCTTTCAAAGTTATGTAGTTAGTGCATGTTGCTTGCTCTGAGAGAATGAGGGACACAGAAAGTAGTGACTAATATCAGAATCATGAGTGAAGATATGTTTTATTCATAAACCCTGCATCTCCAGTGAAATTAAAAGCAAAGCAAAGGGTCGAAGCTCTGAACCCTCTTTCCTGGAGCCTGTAAACCAATAAAGGCTTTATATTAGCTATCGATATCTATCTCTGACTTGGCTTAATAACATCTTATTCCCTGTTTTCAGCAGCCATCAATAATATTTCTGCCTGCCCGCTCAGGTCCCCATCTCTGCGTGCAATTGCATTATAAGGGTCTATAAGCCCAATTTGCTTCACATTCTTATTTTTGGAAAAGGCTGGCTGGCTTTTGTAATGAGAGCAGCTGCCAAGAAGGCTTGACAGAATTTGTGGCCCATCTGGCTTATAATCTTCATTCAATATTGCAGGAGCCTAAACTCCCAGACCAACTGATAAGTCAGAGCGTATAGGCAAGCGGTGGCAGCAATCTTCCTTGTGATTTCTCATTAAGGACGGGGACATCTCAGTGAATCTCTCATATCCTGGATATCATATCTTTTTTTTTTTCCCCTCTCTCTCTTTTTTTTTTTCCCCCCTAACAAGACCAGTGTTCTTTCACTTTTTAAAATTATGATAAAAAACATGGCAGTTTAAAAAGTATTTGGGTTCCCTTGAATCATGTTTAAGAAACTAGGAAACTAAGGGTCTGATTCTGTCTTTGAAATCAACAGCAGTTTGCCACTGTTCACACTTAAAGTAAGTGTGCTGATGTTGTCCTCTGAGAATCACAGAAAGCAAGGCAATAAATGATCCTGAGAAATCATCTAGCAAATTTCCCTGCCACAAAGTGGAATCAGTTACATCTGCAGGATCCTCAGGCCTCAGTCATTTTTGTAGCATCCCCAGACCATCTCTTTAGTGCTTTAAATCCTCACTCTTCAAAGGTATTTCCTGTTATCTCAAGTCCTCCACAACTTGCGGTTTCCACTCCAAACTCAGAAACGAGTCGATTATCCTGCATGCAGCAGTCCCCCCACATCCCTCACTTTTTGAACACAAATATCTCCAGTTCTTTTACTCTTTCCTCATAAGTCATGTTTTCTAGAGTTCTGCTCATCTCCACTGCTGCTTTCACACGCAGTTCACTTTGTGGACTATTAAATGACATGCAGAGATACTTGCACTCCAGATGCACCTCCCATGTTAGGCAGGCCGCTCAGCTTCCTGAGTTGGAGCCCTGTTGTCCTTTAACATTTTATCCAGCTTCACCTATCTGAAATTTAAGCCTTCACTTTAAACTTATCACTTTGGCTCTTTCTAGGAGCCTAGACATCCTTCAAATGGCAGAGGTGGGTAGCTCCAGAGTGCTAATCGTCTCACCTAGTTTAGATTTATCTTCAGAAGGTCTGAGATGCCTTTTGAGATAACAGACTTTCTCTGTTGACTACAGTGGGGACAAGCTATGACCAGAGACCCAACTTCTACAGGACTACGAAGATCAATTCCTGTATTAGAAAAAAATACATTATTCATTTCCTTTGCTTACAACTCTGCATGTCACATCTAACTTTTTGATTTCTCATAAGATGAGAAGTTCACATTTTTTGTTCCCCTCTGCTAAGGCATTCATCACCTTTGTGATAAAAATTGAGCTCATACAGCGGTTATCTTTAATATGGTGGGGTTTTTTTATATACATATTTTTCACAAGAGCCTCTGAGATTTCCTAGCCCTTTGCCACACCTGATCAGAAATAGCCCAGGAGATATTAAGGGAAGGGACATCAGGTCAACTGGAGAAACACAGGAACAAACATACCTTCATACAGTATTTTTCACATATTGTTATGACACGTTTTTGTAACGTTGAAAACCTCTCTCAAAGCATAAATAAATAAATAATAAAATAATAAAATAAAATAAACCAACATAAAATAAAATATGAAGGACCCTAGCTTACCTGGAAGGAAAATTTCATGAATATGAGGATAAAGAACATTTGAAAGGCATATGACCTGACACTGGAAAAGAGAGTGGGTAGTTTAGAAAATTTAGGAACCTATTTGTCCATTAATCTTTTTTTTTTTTTTTTTGGTCAGACATAATTGCAAACATGTTAAGACACTGTCATAAAAGTAACCAAATGGACATTTTGCTGTAAAACCCTCTCAACTGTGTGGTTATCTTCTGTTTCATAGCATGAGGTTTTATGGGGATGAGGAAAGTAAAAGGTTGTTATGAAACTCTGTGCAGGATGGCAAAAAATTTACTTCACAGGTGGGTCTACTGATGTTTTTTAGGGCTCATTGCAGTTTGGATAAAGATGCTGTTTAAGTTCTAGTGCTACTTATTGTACTGCTACCATGTCATGAGAATTGCAGGATAAGAAAAATAGTCCAGGTTAAACAAATTTTACTTCATTTTTCAGCTAAACTGTTCTCTACCCAAGTAGTTCCCCATGGTCTCCGTTACAGTGGACAGATATGGGGAGGATTCTCATACTAGTTTTCACAAGGGTGACAAGAAATTATTCTGAAGTAGCACATTTTGGGAAAAATATAGCTAAAGTTAGAAATAGGTAGCTAAAGGTAAGCTACAGCCTGGAAACTACATATTACCTGCTTGCAGAAGAGAACCTCAGCTCATTAGACTGCTAACTCACAAACTCATTAGCTCTCTGCTCATTAAGTATTTAGCTTCATTTAGTTCGTTGCTCATCTTTCTGCTCAACTCTCACCTATTATTTGCTCCGTGCACCATATCTGACTCAGAGTTAGTATAAAAGAGTTCATTTCAGTGAAACTCAACGAGGTTTAACTATAAAACTTGCCCCTGCCCCCAATTTATTCTTGCATATGTATTATATATAATTTATATGATGAGAACAATAAAATAAAAGCAAGCAAAAAAATCAGTCATCAACCTTTAGTGTACTTGGAAATAAATAATATGGCAGAACAGATTTGTTTCCAAATTTAATCTTTGTGTTTTTCTTCATCAAACTTAAAACCATATTTTCCTGAAATCTTTAAAACCACAAATTGGCTAGTGTGTGAAGGACTGATGCTTGTTGAGTTCAGGGATGCATGCTTCTGATTTGTAAAAGAACTTCAGCTCTTGCTTATAACATTAAAAACGTGAGTATAGTCACTGCAGTCAAAAGGATTAGTCATGCGCCAAAAGTATGCTGCAGAAAACTTAAAATTGAAAGGAAAATCACAAGCTGTCCAAAAAATGCTAAACTTAATTTGTTGAACTAGGATCACAAGCACCAAAAATGTCATAAACTTGTGGCAACTTGTGGCCTGGAGAGCTAACCTGTGCTTGTGGATCTTCACCAAAGTCAGATAGACTGAAATGTATTATTATTTATATTTCATGAGTTTCCAAGTAGCAGGTGAGATCAATGCCCCACCATGCCACACTTGTTAAAGGGCTTACTGCTCTGAAGGGCTGAAATTATAAAAATTCAGGTAGGCAAATCATAGGAAGGAAAAATTTCCCTACCTCAGCAGACTCCTGTTTGGAGTCTCCATTTCAGAGTTCTGGGATGAAAATTGCGTTTCAGACAGAGCAACCACCCACCAACTCCAAAATCTTATTCTCATACTTTTGTTACAAAAACAACCCTTTCTGCCCCTTTTCCAAAAATAAATGCATTGGGTCCCGTTCCCTTTTGACTTAATGGTGTAAAAAGATAAGAAAAGAAACCTACTTGCCTATAGTTATGTGCTTGACAATTAATTTTAGGTACAACAGTTTCCCAGAGTGATTATAGTTCCTTCTTCAAGAGAAAGGTACCATATTGACACTGATGTAACTCAAACCAGGATTAGGCTCAGAACAGGTTTGTTTAGGTTCTTTTCTGTCTGAGCCTCAAGGAAGGACATCATTATAACTTACAGAAGAATCATGTTTCCATGTTTTGGGGTGATGAGACTTCAGATATTGCAGTGTTCTGGTTATATGTCCTAGAGCTGCTCCTGCTGGTTATACTTGTCAACAAAAAGAAAAAGTAGAAAATGGTGGCAAGGGTGAGAAAGAAACAAAAATAACACCAAATTAAGAGTAAATAAAATTATTTCCAAATCCTCCCCACAGGGTCAGTAGTAGTCTACATCCCTAACAATGTAATAAGCAGAAAGAAATTGGTGTGTGTGTGTGGGGGGGAGGGATGTGAGATGGGAAAAAAGAAGGCTCTATAAAAATTCAGCTTCATTAATGGGAGATACTGCATGAGGGGAGTTCAGGGATTCATTATCTCAAAAATAGCAGTCCAAACTGACAGGAGTGGGTAAAAACTTCCTGACCCCATGGACTAGTGGATTTCATAGTTCCTTGTATTTGTCTTTTTAAAAGTTAGGAGGTAGGGGAAAGAAAAAGAAAAAGAATAGCCTGTTCTCTGAAGCCTTGGGGTTTTTCTGCTACTGCGGAAAGGAAGTAGAGGAAAAAGAAATATAAACAAACTAGAGCTCCTGCCCGCAAATAACCAATAGAGACTAAAAATACTATTACAACTGTACAATAGTTTAAGGTCAATGTATTCCCTTTTCTAAGCCTGTGAAAACCTGACCCACATAAGGTATTAAAATTCATAACACATGAAAATTAGGAACTCCTGGAAGCAGTTTCTCCTTCTATAAGTACAAATTTTCACTGCCTACATCTAGCATTTAAAGGAAACCATCCAGATAATTAAAATGCCTATAAATGAAATGTCAAAGTTAAATGTTTTTCTTCTTTTCTTTGCCTTTAAAAAAAAAAAAAAAGTCCTAATGTTGAGGCAAAGTGAAACCTTTATTCTAAAATAATATGCCTTAAATACCAGTATCTTTGTAAAAGAACAAAATAATTAAGGTTTGCCAAGTAAAATGGGTCTATAGGTCTAACCATTTCACTGCTCAGTATGTAACCTTTATGAAGGAGGGGAGGTTTATAATAAGTGTATATATTGTCTTATATACTGGCAACATTTCTTTATTTTAAATGAGTCAGAGTGCATGTAGCTGTCAGTCCTGTGTTCTAGGAAGAAATTAATCTTATACACAGAAAAAATTAATAAAAAATTCAGTATTTGGCAGCCTTCAGATTCCTTTTCATAACTCTCATTTTTCTCTGATAGATGGAGCTGATGAAACAAGGAAATAAATCATGCACAATTAAAATGAGTAAAAGCTGAAAAGACTGTATCAGTGATTATGTTAAAGAAAATGGGAGGGGGAGGGAAGCTGTACCATTAAGAGAATTCAGACATGGTTTGGATTCCCTCATTTGTCATTCATTGACACTGATACCTGAATTTTAATTGAAACCTCCTATGTGGTTGGCATCTGTCAAGATGAAGTAGTTCAGCAGGAAGAGGGGCAAACTTTGTTGTGAGCTGGATTTCAAAAGTGACAGGAAGGGGCAGGAGCCCTCCTTATCTGTTGCCATCATGGTAACCTGGGAATGATCCTGGAGGCTTAGGGGGTTCGTCTTCCCTTTTCACCATGAATGGGACTCAAGTAACATACAGCATTTTGTGTCTCCTCGCTTTGTCAGTTAAATGGGTGTATTACTTTTTACATCGTAGGAGCTGTAATCCATTCATGGAACCACAGCTGTGATGAGGAATGGCAATGTAAGTCACCAGCCAAAATATCTCTGAGGTGTTGTGTTACCATTTGAACAAATATATATGAGCTGTATTTTTTAATTATTATTTAAAAATTGAGTGGTGAGGGGGGCAAATCAAAATACTAGTACAGATTTTTAACCACAGACCAATTCTTTTTGCATTATTTTTCTGCTTATCTATACAATAATTTAATTACTATCCATAAAGAATGTTGTGCAAAGGAAAAAAAGGGTCTGTTTTTAAAGGAGAATCTTTCTTGTTGCTGGCAAGAACAGGGGCACTGCTAGATTTGTCAATGCTATGGTCTTCCACATGGGGGAAAAAAGAAACAAAATAAAACACTAAGTTTTGCTAAAGAACTAAGCAATCATGTTGATAGAGTTTAACAGATTAATTTCTTCTGTGGGTAAAGAATGGCACTGATTGACCAGTCGGTTTCCTTTGTGTGGACTCTTGCTTTTCAGTTTGAAAACACTCAAGCCACGCCTGCCTAATTTATTCTTACTTCCTCCCCTCTGCTTGCTGTTGTAAAACTGTGTGGGAAGTAGGTAGGAACTTAATGCTAATTCAGCCAGGATGCCTTGCACTAATGCCTTTGAGTAGCAAGAGTCTAGTAAGGAAACATTCAGCAGAATACTGTACTCTAACATTTTCTCATCTACTGAGTGATGGATGAGTTTTACTACCATTTTCCCCCTCTTATATCAGAAAGGAGGAAGGATAAATGTGACCGTTATGGTTTTCACAGTATCAAAAGAAAACTCTATCACCTGACTACAGTATAAAGTGAAAGAGTAATTTATCTGGAACCATGCTACAAGTGATACTGAAACAAGTCTCAAGTTACACCCAGGAATACGGAGGGAGGGATTACCAAGGTTGTCTACTGAGATATGAAAACTCAGTTCTCACCAGAAGCTGAAGGGAATTAGGCTTCAAAGCCAAACACATTCAACAACTTTAATAATCATCCATCAACTATAAAAGGAAAACTGGCCCAGCTGTTGAGAAACTAAGCTGAAACTCAAAAAATCCAGTTTCCTTGTTTAACTGATACTACTAACTTTCTCAACATTTTCCAAGTTATTTCATCTCTTAGTTCTTCAGTATTCCAACTGTAAAATGGGGATAATCTTACTCATATCTCAAAATAATGCTGGGAGTATAGGTATTCTGTTTTCTCTTTTTTTTATATAAGTTCAGATTCTCTGGCAATGGAAGTCAGACAAAAGGATAAGATAAGCCAGGCAAGTGAGTATAAAGGAAAAAAAAGATTTTCATCAGACTTATGGTACGCTTTCACAATCTCATCTGAATCCATGAAACAGATGGGTCTTTCCCAGGTTTGCATGTGACAAAGAGGGGCTAGCTTTCAATCCAGACTTATTTTTTTATTATTATTTGATGTCTTGACTGGGGCAACATTTTAATCCCCATCATTTTTCTTATAAGGAAATTTGATACAAAGGAAAAAAGACTTTCCTGGGGTGATGAACAATAAAAAGAGCATACAGCATTTTGTTTGTGCTCTAAAACCTATAGAGGAAGAAGCACTGAAAAGCTACACTGGCAATAACGTCATAATATAAAAAAATATTGCAGTTCTGGGTGGAAAAATGATTGGAATTTGACATTTCTGATCAGCATCTCAGTATTTCCTTCTGTTCTTTTATCAGAGAAAGGGAGTAAGAACTAGAAAAATGAAGCTTTTATGAATAAAAAGTGGGAGGGAGTAGCCAGTCTAACATCAACAGAGGAATTGTGTATAAAGCATTAACTGATGTGTCATGTCATTGTAGAACTTGGTCTTCATAGACTTGGCAGGGTCCTTCATATCAAATCGTATATATTAGCATGGATCAAAAATCACTGCTTCTCACTGTAAACCTCCACATCTGTGGGCTGGAGGATGCTTACCAGCATCTGACAGTACAGTGCCTGTGATTCACAACTGATTCTGTTGGTTTTGTGGTATCCTGCAGCTGGACTTTGCACAATGGATATGTTTCACAAAGTCTGAACATTGTAATTCATTTGAATTCAGATGCCTATGGATAGATTCAACAGACTAAGTCGCTACAGGACTTTAAATTAAAGGTGATGATAAATAGTGGTGTATTGAGTTGTGGGAAAGAGTCTAATGACGTGCCTTAAGGACTAGCGCTGGGTCCAGCTCTATCTTCACTAATGATCTGTAAATGAGAGTCAATAGCATAGTTATTAAATTAATGGATGCAACTAAATTGGGAGGTGTTGCAAAGCCGAGTGAGGTGAGAAGAGTAATGTAAAAGGATATATGAGGCATGGTGATAAAAGAACAATCCACAACTCAAAGCTGTAGTGTAGGCTGAAAAGCAGCTAGAGAATAGGTATACACTGGAGGAGAAAGAGAGAAACACTTGGAAAGTAGTGCTGCAAAAGGAAAATAAAATAATAGAAATAGCATTGTTTCTCAGAATGGATGCCAGTTTGTAATGTGATATAATACTTGGAGCAGACAGAAAAATGATAGATTAACTTCTGTTTGCATACGCAGAGATATTATTTCAGGGACAAGGATGCAGCAAATTACCTTTCTGTTGCACTGTAAAGATAAAAGGTTTTGAGCTGTGCAAGTAAGAGACAAATTTTTACCCAGGTGAAAAGGTGTTAGTAAGCCTCACTTTAGTTCCTCTTGGTGAAAGACCAATGATTAGATTCTTCAGAATATTCAGGTATTTAGACAGATATGTGCCTAGTGAGATTTTCAAAACCATCTATGCATTGATTTTGATGGGAATTAGGCATATGTGAACAGTTGGAATACTCATTTGATGACTATTTGCCTCTTTATGCATGTTAATAGCTATATAAGTGTTTAAGCTACTTCTGAAAATGGATCTTATCTATTTAAATGGATTGGGTCTTACGATGCTTAGGCTGAAATAGCTTTAAAAATCTAGGCATTAAAACCTGATTCCTGATATTTCCCTTAGAGCTAAATGTAGGAGTCACCTCCCCTAACACAGGTTGCCTAAAATTTTAGCCTCCTGTCTAAGCTAGATGTCAAGGCCTTCTGTAATCAATGAAGGGAGTTAGATACCTCCAGAGGGTGATTCATCCTAAAATGGTGCCTGAGAGGTGACCCATTTCCACCTCTGTCCATTAACTACAGAGACAAGCTAGACAATGATCCTTGCCCAGAATTAAGTTTTTAGGCAGTGTAAATTAGGGAAAATCATCCCCACTGCTATGATCCTCAAAGGTAAACTCCCAAAACATTGATTTCAAGTTAACGCCACCTCTAAAAAAAGATTAAAGGTTTGATTTCAGCAGAGAGAGGTAGGACGTCTGTTACAAAAGTCCAGGATTATGAAGGAAAATTTTCTGTCAATGATACTGGTCTAATCAGCTGTGAAGTACTAAGAGAAAAATTAAATAGCAAGTTTTATGTGTCCCAGGCAGTATAAAATAACGCTCATTTTAGGTATTTATCCTTAATCTTTATTAAACTAATTTTTAATTAGTCAACCCCATTTGTGGTCTTTTTGGCAAGTACTAGCTCCTGTGCTAAGCTAATTTTTAGCTGAACTGAAAGTGCACTATTTCTTTTCATTGTCTTCATAATGAATTTCAGAATAATTATGAGAAGTATTTGTCTCTCTTTATCACATGAAGTAAATGGTACCCTCGTTGTCCCAGACGTTTGTCATTCAGCTTTCAGCAGGTAATCCAGGCAAAACAGGATCTTGTTCCCAGATAAAAATAAGTTCCCCAGGCAGAGTTTGGAAAGGGGAGAGAAGCACATGTGACTGAAGGAGTGCTGCCAGCACGGTGCTGTGTGCTAGCAGACCGCCAAAAATAATAGCAACAGCTTTTCCTTTTTTATTTTTTTTTTTTTTAAGGAGCTGGTTACAGAGGAACTTTTATGTTTAGACAAGAAAAAATCTATACTAAAGTCTTTTTAAACTTTGCTGCTTTGTTGTGTTTCTTTAAGTCTATGTCCACAGGGAGATGTAGTGCCTGTGGTTTATGGAAGATGGCAAAGATATGATTAAATTAGCCCTCCAATTTCAACAACAACATCAAGAAAAGTTGTCACAGTGAAGTAAGGTCTTCCAAGAGAATGTGGAGGGTTTTTTGTTGCTGTTGGGTTTTGTTTTGGTTTTTAGATGATTGAAAACAATCGTTATTCGTTAATAATACTTAATACTTCCATACTAAAGGAGCATTTGTCCAAAGAGCTCAAACTCTTTTATAAAGATACCAGTGGCACCACCGTTTCCTTTTGTGGATATGAATATTGAGGCAGAAAAAGATTATGAGAGTTATCCAAAGATGCACAGAAATTCAGAGAAGGGGGAAGGCTTGGCAGTGACATGTATGCACATTGGCTTCACAGAAGGAGGAAAGACAGCAAAACTTAGCTTTTGGGAAACCAAAGTACGCACTAAACTACAGATTTCATAGCAGCACAATGAAGACCTTTGCACGCTCTTTTCTTTCTGCACCTATGTTTTATTGCTGCTTTTTAAGAGAACTGTTTTCTTTCATGTAGCCACGCACTTTCATTTTTCTTCACAAAAAAGAAATCTCATCATACCCTTCACTACTATTACTCTGAGAGCTAACTTATAGATGGGCAAGTAAGTCACAGAGCACTTAAAACAGTAGCTGCAAGGCTATGTGAGGATTGAGGGGTTGCAAAGATGAATCTATGCAGCACGAGCCTTCCTTTGGGAAGCTTGAACATTGGACTTATGGTTCTAATCTGCATTAATTTTATGAATTACATTTTCAGCATAAATCTAAAGTCACAGATGGATTATAAACAAATAAATGATTGTACAGTGCTTGAATGCTAATAGCTTTGACATGATATCTAACTGGGCTTATCTGTGACCTAGATGTGGAAACTAGATGTGTTCTGTAGCCCTTCTCTCATCCCTGGGGACAAACAGCCTTCTACAGGTATATCTCTATTTATATCTATATCAGGAACATTAATCTGAGGATTATACCCTTAGGCCATCTAAATTACTTGTTGCTCAAAGAGATGATACTGTCAGATACATGCACAATTACCCAATCTGCATATGCAAATTCAGGCTCTAAATAATGATCTTGATTAATTGAACCCTTATGGGTTAGTCCAATAGGATTTAACATACATTAATAATTTCTATAGAGGTTTTTGAGCATCCTTAAAATTTTGTTCCACGGTTCAAGCCACCTATGGGAAATTAATTGTCTCTAAATTTGGAGAAACTTCTCAAGTATCTATTTAAGAAGAAGAAACACAATGATTCCATCATACCCCTTCTGTTATTTACTTTCACAAGCAAACTTTGCACTTAATTAGCTTCTTATAATGGAAAGAATGTTGTATTTTGAGAAATGAAAGCCCAAAACATGTAAGCACTTATTGAAATGGGCAATTCACTTCAGATATGAAAAATGATTGCCGTTCATTTAAGGTATTAAAGGGCACTCAATTATTATTATTCCACTTGGAATAAATGTGCTTATTTGTAGTAATAACAAATATATTTACTATTATTTAGATTAAACCTTGCTTCCTCTGTCTGTATGTGCATGTGTCTTTATCAGGATATTATGTAGTCCCTTTTAACGTATAAGCAGCTTCCTTAATTGATTGTTTGAGTCTTTCACATCCTCACAACTGAAAGAAGAAAAATTGAATCAAACAATGAGACCAAAGAGTAATAATGCAGAAGGTAAAAGCTGGAACTGAATTGCTATGGTCACTTCTGAAATGGCTGTAGCCTGTTTAATTATTATTATTATTATAGTCCAAGTACATGTCTTTAAATGATGTATCTTTCCTTCATCATTGTATGAACAGGATAATTGTAGCAAAGAAAGTGCATCCTTGGTTATTCGACACTCATGGATTTCAGCTGCAGTTTGGGGCAGTCTGTCTTCTGAAATTTGGACTGAAAATTTGGACTGAAATAAGTAACCTAAGAAGATGAAAAAGGATGAATCCGATGTTATTCTTGACAGGAAGGACTTGAGATGACTCTTCAAATGGAAACTATCCTTGGGATCAGAGAATTTAATTCCTTTCACTGGGTCTCAGTCTTTGAATTTTGGAGCTGTTTGAGTATTGATGGAATATGTGACTCTTAATTATATAGGTTAGATCTTCATGTAAAATTGAAAAAGTGATTGAAGGAGGAAGGGGGGGGGCACATATTTGACCTATGCTCACTGTGGCTTTACTCTAACAGAGAGTTAGAGTGAAATAATAGAAGTGAACAAGTAGAGGTAAATATCCACCAACCCGGGAATAATTCAGTATCTCTGACAGTCTTGTACTGTGGTTATTACACTGTGCTAGACTATACTACAGTGTATTCACAGTTGTTACCATCTGAGCCAGCCAGCCAGAAGCTCATAGAGTTATTTGACTCCAGTTTTAAATTAGCATTCTTTTTGACAAGCATCACTTAAAATGGTTTTGAAAATCTCAGTTTACATCATTAAATAGTATCTAAATCCAGTGCCCACCTGAGTTAAGTTTAACAGATATTGGATTAGGCCCTTAAAATGCAGCACTGCAGCCTCTACTTAGTTCATTAAGGGCATGATCCAATGCTCAGTGACATCAATAATAGCTTTTGTATTGACTTCCCTAGTTTTTTGATCAGACCGTAAATCCCCGATCCAAGCAAAACTCTTAAGCCTGTGCTTAAATTCATTGCTGGATCCAGTCCTGATTCATCACAGATAACGCCTGTTATAGTTCTCTAGATTCTTTGTGTAGTTTGTCTTTTATTGCTGTGATTAAAATGGTGAATGGGGACAATATTTTCACAAACTCTCTGATGTGTGTACAGATGAAAGTTACTTTCCCAACTGTTTTACAGCAGGGAAGAGCACAGGATGGATCGTGGCAGATCTATGGACTCTCTAAGCTCACAAAAAGATATCACAGAATATTTCATTAAAGCTGAATGTTATTTCATTTTGTCTGTTTTCAGACCCCTAAATTCTTAAAAGAATTGAGGACTATATTGCACTAACTGAAAGGAAAAAAAAAAAAAAATCACTAACCCACAAGTTGTAAGAGAAGTTAGCTCAGGAAGAAAAACCTTTAGATCTAGTTTACAATAAAGCTGCAAGTACTGACAGATGACAAAGCGTGGACTCTGAGCAGTGTTAGACTCTTCTAATGTTATAGATTTTAACATAATTATCAATGCTTTCCTTTCAGCTATTATGCCATTTTAATTGCATGCAGCTTATTTCTATGGTTTATAGAGCTATATTTGCAACAAGAAAATGAAAGCAGCAAAATGAAAATGGAAGAATTATGCTAAAGTATCTTCTGAGTTCTGAATCAGTGCTTTCTACTTTATATGTGATTCATTTTTTTCTGTTTTTGCCTTTATACTGATGGTTATTATAGGTCAATGACTGTCTAGGCTTTTTTTCTGTTGAAGAAGTCACCTTGCAAAATTGTCAAGCTCCAAAACTTCTGAAATGTCGCTTGCAAAAGTTACATTCTCCATTTCTTTGTTTTGTTAATTCCTCTAAATAACCAAGAAACTTTTCCATTGTCTTTTGTGTCCCTTTAATTCATGTCATCGTTTCTTTTCCACTCCTGACTCCGGATAGATGTTCAGCACTTAACCAGGAAACTGAGAAATATCTCAGGCCCTGTAGGAACCACCTCATCCAATGCATTTATCTCTATTTTTCCCCCATCCAGTGATGTTAGTCCATCCCTTTATACTCCATGGGAATACATTTCAAAGCAACTGTGTCCCTATGCATTTTAAACTTGAGTTGGTTACCTCCTTGGTTTCACTGGTGCTGGGGTTTATGGAGCTACCTGCTTAAGAGGAATTGCTCCTTTCCTCTTGCCTTAATACAACCACCTTAACAGCCTAGGAGTTTCATCATGATTAATGTTATTACAAAGATGACCAAAGGAATTAATAATGATTAGATGCTTATTGCCAAGCTCTGTGGGGTGAAACCGTCATCTGCAATGTGTGTGCAAAGCATCTAGCTCAAGAAGAGCCCACCTTTGTCCAGAGCCTTCCAGGCACGACAGGGGGTATACTGAAAGTGATATTATCTGTCCACAATACGTGCAAGAATTTGGCCTGCCCTTGCTCCAAGCCATGCTGTTGCTGTTGAGTTCTGAGCCAAAAAGAATAAGCCCTGGTGGGAGGAAGGCTGAATTATCTTGGGCTGAACAAGACAGTAGCTCCACCACACAGCTTTTAAATTGGAGCTGGCTTGCGTCTCACACCGTGGACATAACTATCTCATATTTGCCCCAAATCAGCCAGGCAGATCGATCCTAACATATATATAACTGTTAATAATAACGGTCTGTTTCAGTGCTTTTATTACAACAACATTATATTTACCCTCCAGGAACTGATATCAGAATCTTGTCCTCTGTTTATATGTACATTATAAATATACTAACTGCCAGCAGGTGTGCTGAAGAAAAATAAGGCTAGAAAATGTCTTGCAGATAAGAATTTCTTTTTAAATGTTAATTTTTAGTCTTACACACCACACCACCCCCACCCCTGGTATGTCTGACTGTAAACTTCATCTTTAAACTTTTTTTTATTATTATTATCGCCATCATAGCTAGAGCATATACAGGCAGAACATCGGTTTAGTGTGACCTTTCTGAAATCATAAGCAATTCTTTCTCTTTGTCATAGCGATAATAGAATGGATCAGATACTTCCTGAAGACATTATAATAGAGTTCAACTGTCTAAGCTGTACACTAATGAAAAATGTAAAATCCATCTCTTCTCTACAGTGGTCTTCAGTAGAACAGAGACACTGTCTGGCAGAGAGCTTTCCATATGGTACATTGGGATCTCTGATATTTCTTGTACTGTATGGCAGATTTTAACAGGGGCAGGCCATTTTTTTCTTCCCCTTCTGTGTGCCATTTCTATAAAGACATGAATGTATTAACTAATAACCTTTTATCTACCTTCATCCTCTCCTTCCTAACTTCCCTTGCAATAGCAAACTACAGTGTGATACATTTTCTCTTTCAAAGAGATGAGACAGTGGAGGAATGTGATAAATGCTTAACTCTGACTTTTTATACTGAATCTAATCCTTCAGCAGGTGTAAATCAGTGTAGCTCCACTTACTTCACTACACTTTTGCAGCCACACCAGTTGAGCATCCATAGCATACTGTTTAACAAAATTATTGGCTTGGTTTTGTATTTATGTGAAAAAAAGGGAAACGTTTTAAACATTTTAGATGTAATTTTTGGTACAAATAGTAAAGGAACAGACTGAAACGTCTGTAAACAGGATTCTTGTGTCCATTTCTAGAACAAATACAACATTACTAGTAGACCTGTCTGATTTTCTTTTAATTCCTTAAAAAAAACCCCACACCACCTACTTTTTCTTTTTTTTTTTTTGTTTTTAACAGAGATGTCATCAGTGTCATTCCCTTTTCCTTCTTTTCCTTTTAACCTCTCAGTTTGGTGGAGGAGGAAAGGAAGATGGTGAAAGATAATGGAACATAGTGCTTGAATTGATAATTTTATGAAGTCAAAATGATCAATGAGCTGTTGCATTTGGATTGAAAATAGTGAATTTTGCATTGTGACCTTTCCAAACAGACAGATTTCAGAAGTTTTTCTTGTGTAAAATGTTCATTAGTTTGACTTTTCTTTGTGCTTCAGAACAGAAACGTATACTGAAATACCAGTTTTTTACTGGACTGGCACTCTATTTTCGGGACAGTTCTAATTTCAGTTCTTGGCCTCTCTGGTAAGACTGCCAATAAGACTGCTAATTAGTGTCCATTTTGCTGGTGACATTGCTTATCTATAGCTCTATATATTAAGTTTTAAAAAGGACAGGACACTGTGTTCCTCGTGCACTTGTATACGGCTCTCATTTCTGGAATATCAGTTAAGTAATTATTTTGTACAGCTCTTCTTAGGATGTTCTGTAACTATGCAAGGTGCAGTTTCAGCCAGGAATTTGGAGGTTGGATTTTCCACCTCTGCCACTAGTTTCATATATTTTTTTTGATATTTCAATTAGCTTCTGTTCCTTCTCATCTTATTTTTTAATTCAACTAGGCTATCAGAAAATATCACATCAGCTATGACATAGTGAAATTTAAACATTTGTTCCAACAGCCTGAGGAAAGAGGTTAGAGCTTTATTTTTGTGTTTAGTTTTAGAAAGCAGAATGTGGGACATGTAACTGGCCACTGTGATTTCCATCTGGATTTTCTCTGTTGCTTCCTCTGAAGGCTCAGCTCTGGTCAGGCAGCATTTCTGTAATTTTGGCCAGATATCATGAGAAAGTAATATGATGGAGTTCTGGTTACTGACCTCTGCATGAGATAAAAGTGATTAATTTGTTACATTGGTTTGCATGGCTAGTCAGAAAAGTAACCATTGTTTTGCAAGTCCAAGGAACTAAAATTAGGGTGGCTGAAAGGCAAGATTTTGTTTTGTGAAAAATCGCAACATATACATCATCTTAGTTTTGCGTGTCAGTGACTGAGATCTTTCAAACTTTACAGTAAAAATGCAAAAGTCCCTCCAATGGCTTAGTAACACTGCTTCATTTATGCCAAGCATAAGACACACATTCAAGAAAAGCTACCAGATCTGGAATAGGAACTTTGGTTACATTTTAAAATAACAGGTGAATGCCATGCTTTGACTATCAACATAAAGAATTGTCCTCATTCTTCCTCTGAGACTTCCTGAATATTTATAGGAAGAAAAGTAGATTCAGCTGAAAAGACTCAGAACTTAATACCAGAATAACAAGTGTTCTAGAGGTTAAAATAATGAATTATGACAATGGAGGCACCAGTTCACACTCTAAATCAAACAATATAGTCCTGAAAAATTATTTCATCAACCCAGTGAACTGTTAGAGAAACTGGACTACTGACCGAGTGAGGAAAATTTGATAGAGTATTGATAATCTGTTTAATCACACACAGAAAGTCAGTAATTCTCAATCAGCTTGAGTGAGACATGCCAACCAAAATCAAATGTGTGATGAAAACATGGGAAGGATTCAACCCAACTGCAGTTTGCAGTGGAGCATGGAGAAGATCAGTTTGTGTCCTTGTTCCCCTAATGTACATCACAAACCCATTTACCTGTTTCATCCCCCCAATGTCTTAGTAATAAACAAACAGACAAAACCACCACCAACAGTAAAATTCTTACATAGGTCTTCATTGGCTTGATTTGCAAAAAATGACTATGTATTTTCTGCAGTGATGTTGCTTCAGGAAAGGAAAGAAAGTCTGACCTTCTTTGCACCTGAAAGACATTTTGTAGAAATGGAACATGAGAAGAAAATCAAGAGCTCCTTTAATTGTCTCCAGGCAAAAGGAACAGAGTACTTTCTTACTAGCAAACTTTCAAAAGATAAGTTCTGATTTTCTTGTTGCTGTTCATAAATCGTAGTAAATTCTAAGAGTAGTTAAAAAGCCCATACTTCCAACTCTGAGAGAAAAATTTTGGTACCATTTTCTGATCTTTTATATTCTTTTACTAGATAATGATCTAGTCCATAGGATCATTGATGATAGGGCTTAAAAGGATCCTCAGAGGGCATCTAGTCCTCCCCTCTGCCCCAAAATGAGATCAACAACTGCAATATTGTTCCTGATAGATGTCTGTTTAGCTTTGCACTTAATAACTTGCATGGAGCTTCTCCTAGCATCTGAGTAAAATCTCTCATGGTGCAATATGTTTCATGTGCCAAACATGGAAAACAGGTTTCACCTTACCTTTGCATCGACCTTTCTTTTACATAACCAAAGTGTGTTTCTTTATTTGCTTGCTATAATAAACAACAATAAATTTCACTTATTTTTTTCTTAATTCATGTTTTCCAGGCATCTGACAGTTCACCTTACTCTTCTTTGGGCTTTTGCAAGCTGATCCATGTATTTCTTCAAATGTGGGACCTCAAACCAACTGTAGTCCTTTAGTTGAAAAATGGCCAATAGCAAGAAAACCAGGAAGATTATGTGTGTATCTTGCATGTGATAGTTTTGCATATGCCTGCCAGTATTCTGGTGTTTTGTTTTTTTTTTTTCCTGTGTTTTATCTAAGTCTGAAATTGTTGAGTCATGTTAGGAACGTGACTCACAAAAACCATCAGATCTACTTTATTCAGAAATTTTACCTGATCACTGGTTCCTCATCTTGTATTTGTGCAGTTAGTTATTTTTAAACGCGTATGTCCTTTTTAAACTGCATCATATTTTTCCAGACCATTTCTCCAATTTGTCAAGATCATTTTACATTCTAATCCTGTACTCTAAAGTGCTTGCAGATCCTCCCTGCTTGGTATCCTCTGCGTATTTAATAACCATAATCTCTCTTCCATTATTCAACTCTTTAATGTTTCTTAAAGGACCAAGTATTGAAATTACTCTAAAGTATGTCTCAAAACTACAGTATCTCCAGAACCTCCCCGCATTTTTTAAAACATACATAGGACAATGACTTTCCATTAACCCTGTGGCAGTTTAGAGAAATATTAAACACTAATCAGACTACCAAAACTGGTGTTTGTCTAAAACAAACAAAGAAATGTGATTACTAATATTAACTACTGATGCAATTATTATATCTGCTGAAGGAAAAATGCTTAAGTTTAAAGAATCTGAATGGCTGAAAAATACCAGCCCCTATTTTTGCTCAGTGGCAAAATCACATGATAGGTTAATAATATTGTGGCAAGGAATGACAGACAGTGGGCGAACATGTTCTGAAAGGTGCCTGGAAAGCATAGAATTTTTTTTTTTTTTTTTTTAAATTATTTTTAAGATTATAGTCTTCATTTTGAATCCAGTAAGGATCAAAATAAAGTTTCAGAAATACAACTAACAGGACTGACTGTTACGTATATAGTGCAATTCTTCCACATTTGCTAAGTTCCTTTTGTGTACTTGCAGTAATGACCTTCAGTTACCTTTACAGCTCAGATACCTTTCAGTTGGCTTTAGATATTGAGCAGCTAACTAACCCTAACCCTACAGTACAGTAGTTCTGGCACTGGTGCTCTCTGGTTGATATTTTTTTAACCTTGAAACTCTCTCAGTGTATTTTTTGCTACAGACAGAAGTTGTTCATGGAGTATGAGGCTATATTAATTTTATTTATTTCTTGGAGGTTTTTTTCCCCAGATGGTATTTTTTTTCCCTCTTAAAATGTAGAAAAAGAAAACCGTAACAAG
Source organism: Aptenodytes patagonicus (assembly GCF_965638725.1). NCBI lineage: Eukaryota > Metazoa > Chordata > Aves > Sphenisciformes > Spheniscidae > Aptenodytes > Aptenodytes patagonicus. The sequence continues at coordinate 8,216,337 of NC_134982.1, read as the reverse complement.
CGATCTTTCACACTTAAAAAAATAAATAAACCAATCTATACTTCTTTGTGTGGGAGAGAAAAATAAACTTTATGTCCATGAGCAGTGTGAAATTCTCTTGCCCCTAGAAAAGGACGTTTCTTGGGTTTTTTAGGGTCTTTTTTATTTCATAGGCAAAACTCCATTGTTTCTCTTTTTTTTTTTTTTTTTTTTGAATGCAGTTGTTATGATTTCAAGAAGGATAAACTATGAATAGGTTTGGAGTTTTTATAGTGGAGCTGGGGAAAAAAAAATCTGAAAAGATAATCTCCTGTGGTAGGGCAATTGATGTACCTGTTTTAATTTCTCAAATTGTAAATGCCAGAGAAAATAAAATAATAAATACTGTATCAGCCATTGCTGAAAGCTTTTATATTAGATTTCACCAGGTTTACTTCAGACTGATAGGCACCATGCAACAGCACAGGTTGAGGGCCAACCAGGTAGAAAGCAGCTTGACAACAAAGATTGCGGGTTTTTGGTGGATCACAAGTTGAACATGAGTCAGCAATGTGTCCTTGCAGTGAAGGGGCCAGACACATCCTGGGCTAAATGAACAACAACATAGCCAGCTCCTCCTGGGCAATGTTCATTCCCCTTTATTTGACCCACCTGAGACTGCATCAAGAGCCTTACTATGTCCAGCTTTGGGGTCTCCAGACAAGAAAGACACTGAGAGACTGGAGCAAGTCCAGGGAAGACCACCAAGGTGGGCAGAGGTCTGGAGCACACCATGGACAATGACAGGATGAGAAAGCTGGGTTTATTCAGCATTCAGTAGAGAATGGCTCTGGGGAGACCTAACAGGAGGGAAAGACAGAGATCAGAGCAAGCCTCTTCTAGAAGGTGCACAACACAAGGAAAAAAAGCAACATAAGTTACAATACAGGAAATTCCAATTAGGTACAAGTTGGGGGTTTTAATTTTGTTTTTTCCCCCCTCACCTGAAGGTGGGAAAACACTAGAGCAGGAGGGTTCAGAGAAGGTGTGAGAACTCCATCCTTGAGAGACTTTCAGAAGTCAGTTGGATAGTGCCTGAAAAACCTGCTCTGACTGGTTCAGATTTGAGCAGGAGTTTGGACTAGACAACCTCCCTACAAAAGTACATGATTCTGTGATTTTATACATTCTTTTAAATTTGAGGGCTTTGTCTGTATTACAAGGAAGAAAGTCAACACAAAGTTGGGAGAGTCAACACGATCCTAAGAAATCCCAAAGGCAATTACAAAATTGTTCTTACAGAGCTGAGCAAGAATGCTGGAAAAAATTGCTTGAAGCAATGCCATGGGAAGAGAAAGTAGTTCCTAGGAGTGGGAAAGAAGGCTTTAATTCATTAATCTTTTTGAGAAGATACTGCTCCTCCTACACAATGTCTGACAATTTCTGGGCTACGGGCTGGCTATGGTGGATGAGTAAGAAAAATCTTATGTATCAAATACTAAAGCTCTGTCGGGGGGGGGAATAAAAATCTTCCTCTCCACCTTTCTTTACTATTATTATTATTATTATTATTATTATTATTATTATGCCAGGGAAAGATCCCCACAGTGTCTCATTCCTAGGAAAAAAAAAAGTTCCTCATGAGTTGGGGTTCCCTAGTGCATCTCTTCTTAGTAAGCAGTTCAGTCTGAAACTCTTGGCCTCTGAGTAAGGTTTTCAAGAGAATTTAGTTGACCTTGATGTCACAACATATATTCCAAGGCAATTCTTGCCTATCACAGTTGCAATCTACCTATAGTGCAATAAGAACTAAGCCTCTAACTGCCTTCCTAATTCTAAGAACGCCCTCCACCCCCCTCAAAAAAAAAAAAAAAAAAAAGGAGCTTGGAATCCCAAATCAATGAATGTTACTCAAAGAGCTCCAAAGTCCTGCAGACTGTAATGATCAAAAGTATTTAGGCACCATGCAGAGAGGCCCCTTTGGACTTGGCCTGAGGCACTTCAGCAAATGGTATCCAATTCCCTGACACATTTTATACTAGGACCCCACTTACAAACAGTTTACAAAGAACTAAAACATGATTGCTAGAAGCTACAGATGTAAGAAATCTGTGTTATGGATGGCTGGAGGGACATGAGTGAAATGTGTTATAGATTGTTATAAGCCAACTATTGACCTTTTAGCCTCCAAAACCTACTCTAACCATTTATGAAAACCTCTATTAATCATTTATTAACCATTTAGAAGCTATAAAAGAAACCGTAATATAAAGTGTGGCTTCTGTGTTTCTACATCTCCTGCCAGGGGGGACACAGTGCCAACAAAAAAGACAGATTGAATATCGCAAGGATTCCTGTTTCCTGAAAAGTAAAGATGTATTCTGAGCCCTTAGTTGGGATTTAGGAGTGAAAGTAAATACGTCTTCCTCTTGCTGCTCTTTAGTCAGAAGCCCATCCTCTCCTCAGTTGCAATTTGAAACTGTATGTGGGACAGTTTCCTATATCTGAGGATGGGAGAAGGGGACCTAAAATGATATCACATTAAAATTAAAACCGGAAAAATTCACACAATCCTCACACAAGCTGCTCGGAGAACAGGACTTCTTCAGTGACTTCTATATCCAGCCAGAAATTAAAGCCACAGCAGTAGTAATATATTGTGGTTTTGCTCTTGTTGCTTGGAAAGGTCACCTATTTTCATGGCTGCAATAAGGATGCTAGGTGCCAGCAGTCTGAGGAGGGCTGTCACAGGCAAGAGACACCCTGGTGTAGCCGAGAGTGATCAGATGGGATCTCACTGAGCTGAAATCCCAACTAAAGTGCAGTCTGTGTTCTCACAATATGTGAATATATCATAAATGTTAATGTATTTAAGCTGAGAACATTCCTGCCAGGTAAGGAAGTGCTCACATCCCTGTATTTCAGATTTGGAAGCTGATATTAAAAATAACAAGAAAAATCAAAGCCACATGCAAGACACTTGTGACAGATCTGTGCAACAACTATGAAACTTAACGATTTTGCCCAGTGTCATGTTGTCAATGAGTAGGCATGACAAAGTCAGATATCTTAGATGAATGTGAGCATATTTGCTTAACTAGATATGGTTAAGTCTAATTCTTCATCACTTATCTTTCTTTTGAACTTAGACACAACTGATGAACATAAGGAGTTTGATATAACAGTTTTACCAGTCTCCAGGTTAGCCATCAGACTATCCTTCCTTCTTGTTATACATAGGAGCAGTGAGAAAACTGTGCTATCAAACCAGTATTGGGATATTTTCATCTCTTAGAATTTCCCTCAGTTACAGCTGCTTACATCTGGAGTAGATTTTTTGCAGTCAGATGAAATTAGTGCCACTGTGTGGTTGTTGACAGGGGTCATAATGCAGAAAGTGGTAGAGAAAAAAAAAAGACTTAAAAAAACCCTAGTCAAGTTCAAGTATTATGATAAGAGGGTGCAATAAATACCTCAAAGATCTTCTGGTTCTGTTTCTATGGAATAATATTTTAGTTTAACTATACTACTTTTTAAGGTCCTAGGGCATACAATAAAAATGTGAAGAATAAAAACTGGAAGAATAGCCAAGATCCTAGTAAAAAAAAAATCCCATGTTATAGCTCAAAATTTATAACAATTCAACTCCATTTGGCCTGAGCTAACTCTAAATTCCACATTTTTCTTGTGTGGGTCTTTTGAGATCCATTGCATTCCTAACGATCCTAAGGGATAGAGTTAATGTCATGGAATCATAGAATCATAGAATAGTTTGGGTTGGAAGGGACCTCTAAAGGTCACCTAGTCCAACCCCCCTGCCATGTGCAGGGACATTTTCAACTAGATCAGGTTGCTCAGAGCCCCGTCCAACCTGACCTGGAATGTTTCCAGGGATGGGGCATCCACTACCTCACTGGGCAACTTCTGCCAGTGTTTCACCACCCTCAGCGTAAAAAATTTCTTCCTTATATCTAGGCTAAGTCTACCTCCCTTTACTTTAAAGACATTCCCTTTTGTCCTGTTGCAATGGGCCCTGCTAAAAAGTCTGCTGCCATCTTTTTTATAAGCCCCCTTAAAGTACTGATAGGCTGCAATAAGGTCTCCCCAAAGCCTTCTCTTCTCGAGGCTGAACAAACCCAACTCTCTCAGCCTTTCTTCATAGCAGAGGTGTTGCATCCCCCTGATCATTTTTGTGACCCTCTTCTGGACCTGCTCCAACAGATCCATGTCTTTCTTATGCTGAGGGCTCCAGAGCTGGACGCAGTCCTCCAGGTGGGGTCTCCCCAGAGCAGAGTAGAGGGGCAGAATCACCTCCCTCGACCTGCTGGCCACGCTTCTTGGGATGCAGCCCAGGATACGATTGGCCTTCTGGGCTGCGAGCGCACATTGCTGGCTCATGTCCAGCTTTTCATCCACCAGTACCCCCAAGTCCTTCTTGGCAGGGCTGTTCTTAATCCCTTCATCCCCCAGCCTGGGTTGATACTGGGGGTTGCCCTGACCCAGGTGCAGGACCTTGCACTTGGCCTTGTTAAACCTCATGAGGTTCACACGGGCCCACTTCTCCAGCTTGTCCAGGTCCCTCTGGATGGCATCCCGTCCCTCTGGCGTGTTGACTGCACCACTCAGCTTGGTGTCATCTGCAAACTTGCTGAGGGTGCACTCGATCCCACTGTCTATGTCACTGATGAAGATATTAAACAGTACCTGTCCCAATACGGACCCCTGTGGGACTCCACTCGTCACCAATCTCCACCTGGACATTGAGCCATTGACCACTACCCTCTGGATGTGACCATCTAACCAATTCCTCACCCACCGGACAGTCCACCCATCAAATCCATACCTCTCCAGTGTAGAGAGAAAGATATTGTGGGGGACTGTGTCCAAGGCCTTACAGAGGTCCAGACAGACGACATCTGTAGCCCTTCCCATGTCCACTGCTGTAGTCACTCCATCATAGAAGGCCCCTAGGTTAGTCAGGCAGGACTTACCCTTGGTGAAGCCATGCTGGCTGTCTCCAATCACCTCCCTGTCCTCCATGTGGCTCAGCATAGCTTCCAGGAGGATGTGTTCCATGATCTTCCCAGGCACAGAGCTGAGACTGACTGGCCTGTAGTTCCCCGGGTCTTCCTTTTTGCCCTTCTTAAACATGGGGGTTATGGTTCCCCTTCTCCAGTCAGTGGGAACTTCACCGCACTGCCACGACTTCTCAAATACGATGGATAGTGGCTTAGCAACTTCATCCGCCAGTTCCTTCAGGACCCGCGGATGGATCTCATCAGGTCGCATGGACTAGTGCACCTTCAGGTGCTTTAGATGGTCTCAAACCTGATGTTCTCCCACAGTGGGTGGCTCTTCATTCTCCCAGTTCCCACCTTTGCCTTCTGTGGCTTGGGCGGTGAGGCTCGAGCACTTGGTGGTGAAGACTGAGGCAAAAAAGTCATTGAGTACCTCTGCCTTCTCCGTGTCCCACGTAACCAGGTCTCCCGTTTCGTTCCAGAGAGGGCCCACATTTTCCCTCGTCTTCCTTTTATCCCCAACGTACCTATAGAATCCTTTCTTGTTGCCCTTGACGTCCCTGGCCAGATTTAATTCTATCAGGGCTTTGGCTTTCCTAACCTGATCCCTGGCTGCCTGGACAATTTCTGTGTGTTCCTCCCAGGTTACCTGTCCTTGCTTCCACCCTCTGTAGGCTTCCTTTTTGAGTTTGAGTTTGTCCAGGAGCTCCTTGTTCATCCATGCAGGCCTCCTGGCATTTTTGCCTGACTTCCTCTTTGTTGGGATGCATCGCTCCTGAGCTTGAAGGAGGTGATCCTTGAACATTACCCAGCTTTCTTGGGCCCCTCTTCCCTCCAGGGCTTTGTCCCATGGCACTCTACCAAGCAGATCCCTGAAGAGGCCAAAGTCTGCTCTCCTGAAGTCCAGGGCAGTGAGCTTGCTCTGCGCCCTCCTCAGTGCCCTCAGGATCTTGAACTCCACCATTTTGTGGTCACTGCAGCTCAGGCTGCCCTTGAGCTTCACATTCCCCACCAGTCCCTCCTTGTTGGTGAGAACAAGGTCCAGCATAGCCCCTCTCCTCATTGGCTCCTTTACCACTTGAGAAGGAAGTTATCATTGATGCATTCCAGGAACCTCCCGGATTGCTTATGCCCTGCTGTGTTGTCTCTCCAAGAGATATCGGGGTGGTTGAAGTCCTCCATGAGGACCAGGGCTTGTGAGCGTGAGGCTGCTCCTATCTGCCTATAGAGGGCCTCATCCGCTTGGTCTTTCTGGTCAGGTGGCCTGTAGCAGACCCCCACCATAATGTCACCTGTCCCTGCCTTCCCTTTAATCCTGACCTGTAAGCTCTCGGTCGGCTCCTCATCCATCCCCAGGCAGAGCTCCATGCACTCCAGCTGGTCATTGACATAGAGGGCGACACCCCCTCCTTGTCTCTCCTGCCTGTCCTTCCTAAAGAGCCTGTATCCCTCCATCCCAACACTCTAATCCAATGTCCCTTAGGAGTTACTTCTTATCACATGAGATGGAAGAATTGATCAGTGTCCATTGGAAATACATATTAAAAGTGGGTTGGTTTAAACCATTTCCAAGGATTTGTTTAAGTCTTCATAAGAAAAAATGGAGTAAACTAATTTCTTCTGCTTTACAATTATAGTGGACCAGATTCACACACATGCAATTGTGCCTCTGCTGAAAGGTTCTAACTTTTTTATAATATTTGATTTCATGACTTCTATCATTTTGTCAGATACTCAGACTTTGCTCTCCTACTTCCAGCTGTAACAGGTGCAATACAAGGTTCCTATGAAGTAGATAGTGAAAAGAAATCTTTTTCCAAACAGCTCAACTCCTGCATATGAAAAGCTGGAAAACTGAGATGAAGTTATGATTCAAAATAGAACAACTATACAGCAGAGTTGGGAACAAAATCCAGATCCTCCAACTCCTCAGTCAGTATCATTCCCAAAGGATGATATTTCCTACAAAAATAATTTCTGTTCAGGTTTTCCGTCTAAAAAAAAAATCAGTTCTCAGACCAAAGGTCTGAAGTGAAAGGATGAGAGAAGCAAAGAAATTGTAAATGTTACATTAGTTTAAAGTTAACACTATACCTTATTTACCTTGTCTGTAAAAAACTTTAAAAGCTTCAGGATATCTTATCTAAATTATTATACATGAAGCCCTGATAGCCCTGCAATGGATTTAAATAATTCCTGTTATGTCAAACTAAAAATATGTCAAATTTTAAAAGAAACAAAACAAAACAAAACAAAAACCTGACCATAGCATCTGTTAAAATTTGTTATTCTCAACCCTACACGTATTAGGGTACTCCTGATGAAGGTGCAAATTTGTATATCCTTGTTAGAAAGGATAAAGAAGGTGCTCCTTAAACTGACATGTCACTGAAGGTGATTGGAGCAACATCGCTAAATTTGAAATCCAGAAAATTTGCGTCTTTGCATGACTCTTTATGAGCTGAACACTTGGGAGTTCTCCATTTCAAATTTAGCCACTCCTTCTCCTACATGTGTTTGTAAGACTGGAAGGTTCTTCCTGGACCATTAAAATCAAGCCGCCTACTCCTGTAGGCAACCATGGTGTATAATCTCATTTATAAATTTATCAAGCTCCATTTTTAGACTAGTTATGTTGTTTGATCTCGCTACTCCCATTGAAGGACTGTTCCAGAGCTCCACTCCTCTGATGGTAAAAACATCCTTCTAATTTCAAGGCTAAATTTATTCATGGGCTGTTTATACCCATTTGTTCTTGTGCCAATATTGGCCTTTAGTTTAAAAGGCTCTTCTCTCTCCCTGATGTATATTGAACTTTTAAAATATCTGTTAAGCTGGAAATACATTAGACACTGGGTGAAAATCCACCCCTTCAAAGATTAATAAACGTCAAAGACAAAGGAATTGCAATTCATAGTTGTATCTTTAGCCTATAAGCTCTTTTACTGTGGGACCAATGAAGCTTATTTATTTTATCCTTCTCTTTTGGACCAAACCAATGTACCATATAGTGCTGGGTCCTTGTAGAACCATATTAATAATAAATACCAATGGTACATCAGTTTTTGTCATGAGAATCAAGAGATCCTGCTGGTAATTCCTTTCTTTAGCCCTATGAATCCAGATTTAAAATTTAGATCTTACAGTTGTGCTTTAATAAAAGTATAATCATGAATGCTTCCCTGATGTGCAGATACCTATTGTCTTCAGTGGGAATTGGCTCAAGCCCTTATTCAGTTTTAATCAGTGTGACTTTCTTCTCCACACAGACTTTTGGAACTGAAACTCATTAACTGATACGGGAAGTAAGTTTCCTTTTTCCTCTTTTTTTTTTTTTTTCTTCCCTTTTTTTTTTTTTTTTTTGGTAATAGGAGCTATTGCATTGTGCTCCCTTAATTACACCATGTCATGTCACGTTGCAATGTAAAATGACATAGTGTAACACTTTGTGACATGTGATAACTATGATGAATTACATTCAGAACAAAGACCTGCTTTGAAAGGATATATCTGATCTGGGGGAGAGCAGGTATTTCAAGCACTCCATGGATATTTTGGATTAACGGATAATTCCCCATCACACATCACAAATGTTTAATAATAAGATTATGAACATGCTGGCAGAGGATTTTTCCTGACTTTTATCTTAACATATCATTTTTTTTATTTACTGTAGCAAATTAATAACTTCTATGCTTACAGTGTGTTTTTATATATATATATATATATATTTATATATATATATAAAGCTAACTACTTTCAAAGAGATAAGCTTCCTATTCGATTTCTTGGAATAATCATATTAAGCGATGAAATTAATGTCAGAGAGGAGAGAGGTGTTCACCCTAGCAGCAGTGTTCCCTTAATATTAAAAAAATAGTAATAAAATTTTACTAATACACCAATGGAAAAAACAAAACAAAACAAAACAAACAAAAAACAAAACAACTTATCATTGGTAATTTTATCAGATGTCATAGAAAGTTTAAGCATGAATTCTCTTAAACTGTAGTTTTAAACTAAAAAAAAAAAAGTATCTGAAAAGTGTCTAGAAAATGCCATTTTTAGACTCTCACAGTGACTTTCAGATCAAATATGCCTGATTCATGTCAAAATACGATTTTTTTTTTCCCCCTTGACTGCCAGTAGTACAGCTGCAAGTTGGGATATGAAAATCAAGCCGTGTTCTTCTGTCATTGCACCATCGTCAGCAATGAGGATCTTGCAAAGAAAGCTTAGCTGCTGACAATTTTGTTGATGATGCATGAGGCAGAGAAGAATCCAGCACTCTTGTCCAGACTTGTATTGATTCTGCATCAGGAAGTTTATAAAAAAAGCTTTTTCTTTGTTCTTTTTTCTTTTTTCTTTTTTTTTCGTGAGTAAAGCTGGCAGATATAACTGGAAAACAAACAGGAAGCAGGGCTAGAGAATTGGTAGTTAAGTTTCATATTCATATTTCTCTAACTTCAGAGGTATTTCTAGTTCTTGTTTGAAAAATCATTAAATAAAGAGTAGGTTGTAATACTTTGCTTTGTTTATTGAACTTATTATGTTGAAAAGGTAAACTATTTTAATATCTCTCCTGATTTCATGGAATCTGCCGTATTCAAGCTGAAATAAACCTGGCAGCACCCTCCAATGCACTAGGAGTCGGAGACCAACGTAAGGCAGGACCATCAAAACCTGTTTAAAGGGGTTCAAAAATGTCCTTGTACAAACTGGTGAAAACAAAATGTGTAATTGGATGATAAAACCGAATACAAAAATAATAAAACTATGAAGAAATTAGTCTCTTGTTACTTTAGAGGAAGCTCAGATCTCCTGTGTTTACGTTTGAGACCCACTTTCTACTTAAGAGCATCACAGACCATCGTGGAAAACACTTGGCTGAACAGCCCCTCTCCTTCTCAGATCCTTCTTCCCCCTGGCTTTTCTACCAGACTTTGTATCTATATAAAATCCATATGCTTTGTCAGGCTGAAATTGCCTGTGCCTCTGGGGAAACATTTCAGAACTCTGATATTTGGTATTTTAGATGTGGGACTGCAGCCCTAGCAGGTTTGCTGACAGTTTGTGGTGGCAACCATTTGGTGATTCCAAGAGGCAAGCTGATGCCATTGAAACCAAATCATATTCACACACTCTAGCAGAAGAATCACAGCAGGGAAACCATGTTTTTTCTACTGCTTTTTGCAGTTTATTGTCCAGAACAAATCTCTGCTTTGCTTAAGCCCCGAGGTGACCTTATACACTAAAATTTTGAACCTGTTCCTTGGTAAAAATCTAAGAACCACCCATAGGCATGTTAGAGTAAGACTGAAGGGGAGCACATGAAGTCATCCTTCTCCTCTACAATGCAAAGTCACCTCTAACCAAGTCATTCCTCACAGCTTTTCTCTTAACTGCTCTTAAAGTGCTCTTAGAGACCTCTAGAGATGGACACCTTATCCCCTTGATCTTGTCTGTCTCACAGGAGCTGGGTCCTTTTCCTAAAGAAAAAAGAAAAAAGGAAAAGAAAACAACAACAACGACAAACTTTTGGAAAGTTGCCTTGCTAATTTTGTAGAACTAATTTAGAAGGGGCTCTAACCATTTCGGAAAGATAATAAATTACACATTCTCGAGGTGGATATATGAGAAAGGCTGCTGGACATGTTGCTCCTTTTCCACATGGGGAATTATTATAGCAGAGCGCCAGCTCTGATTAACTAGAGGGGAAGATGAAAGACAGTGAGGATAATATAATCGTGTTTGCTGAACAGTGGACCCGAATGTGCTTAAGGTCAAGCATTTCTAATATGCAGTCCCTTAATAGAAAAGCTCACAACATTTTTGGATGGAGTAACATTGTCTTTATACCAGTTAAGAAGAAGAATATATTGGAATAAGGGTGGTTGGATAAATTAAGGGTAGGCAGAAGCACTGCTATAAAATTAGAGGAGAGAGAGACTAGGGACGGGGGTAGGAAAAGGGGAGGAAGAAGAGTTAGGCCAAAAGCGGTGAAACACAACTGCAGTTCCTGGGTGCTGTTAACAGCCCCTGGGAATTATCTGTTTTCCAGCTGAATTCAGTAAAGCTGTATTAAGTGGAGGAGAGATTAGCTGGAGAAGCAAAGCAGATTTGCTTTTGTAGTCTGGGGATCTGCAAGTCCCAGCTTTTCTTACACCCCATGAGTATGCTAAATCTGTACTTGAAAGGATGTGGTCTGCTGAGTCATGCCATAGTCAAAAAATCCAAGTCTTTCCTTCCTGCAGGGAAAGTCAGCAGTAAAAGGGGAAACAGGATTCATGCAGAGGCTTCATGTGGGTCACACAGACACACCATGCCGGACACAAGCACAAAGAGGAGTTGTTAAAGTATCCTAGGGGGCTGTGCAGATTTGGGTAGAGGAAGTGGAAAGAACTTGTTTTCAGTTCTTACATAGAAGTGCCAGTTTTTCTTAGCAGAAAGAAGGTTTCATATCCCATCATCCCATATGCATACCCTGTTCCCTGAAAGTTCTGCACTATCCAAAAAAGCAGAGAGTAAGGCTGTGTATTATGAGTGTATTGGGTCATCGCTCAAGGAGGGAAGAATTAAGGTTGGATTGGTGTGTACCTTAACGCTTCATTACTTGGTTTTCAGAAGATTAATTTTAGGCACTTTCTACATTCTGGAAGGCAATTAGGTACCACTGGGCCACCTTAGCTCTATAATAATGAAGTCTGGGTCACTTTTTTTTTTTTCACCCAGAAACAGAATAATAGTTGTGACTTCTGCGGTGTCCCTTTGGATTTACAGTGACGTAATGGGGAACAGAATAGGATCCAGTAAAAGAATAGGTGAAAACACAACACCGTTAAATACTCACAGTTTAAATTGGTTCAGCCTTATCCTGTAGGATACCTAATTATTGATGTCTGATGAAGTAACTTTAAAGATAAAGAGATTTTCTTCATTGTCTTGAAAAACTTAAGAGAGTCTTAAAGACTTTGAAGACAGTTGGTTGAATGGATCCAGTGTTAAACACTTCCAGCTGCCATTGATATTGCAAAAGACTAACCCTACTGAAAGTCAAATTCTTTCTCACTGAAATTTGTCATTAACATAATGCAGATCAATAGGAATGATAGGCCTAAAACAGATGTGCAACATTCCTCACATCCACATATTTACTTACAGTGGAAAAAAACAGGGCTGAAGGCTGCATATGAATTCAAAACATGTAACTCATTCATACAGTAGTTCTACCATTACAGGCATAAATTAATTGTCTCTCTATAGGAGAATGTCCTATGTCAGTTTCTTTAATGACATAAGTAGAAGGCATATGTATAGTTCACGTTGCACAAAATTATCTACTTCACATCCCTACCAATTTGTGGAAGCTATAAGTATTAACATACAACCACATACACAATTGCTGAAGAAATTGAAATAGCTGAAAAATGAGAAGTAGGAGAAATTCAAAAGACTCCCTCTAAAATGAGGGTATAAGAAAGGTATAAAATAGTTGTGTTAATATCTGGAATAAACCAAAGATCTTGAAAACCTTGAAGGTTGGGGTTTTTTTGTGTTTTGTTTTGTTTTGTTTTTAAACAAATATCTTCACTTTAAAGAAAATGTGCAGCTGTTCCTTTAACGTTTTATAATTATAAGACAGGCAGAAAGTGTTGGAACAGGGAAGTGTGTGTGAATGGGGGTTAGCATGCTGAGACATTGTATTTCAGCTGTGAAAATCAATACATGCTCCAGAGATAGGGCACTTGATCAGAAAGGATATTGCAAGATACAAAAGAGCAGATATGAAATACCATTCCTGTGAAGTTCATTTCTTGCTCTTATTACATCAGTTCAGCGGAAAACACGGTGTGCATGAAACTATGGCAGTGCCAGCAATTTATTATTGCTCTTGCAAGATTTTTAGAAGATTTGCGTGAGATTTTAGCAAAATTGTGCTTTGTGTTCCTTCTTTACCAATAACTCAGAACCCGGAGGCCTAGATGATGCACTTGTGAAGGGTCTCTTGTGTACCAGTCTCTTTTTCTCCTGTTTCCAATTAACACAAAACTGCAGTTCCATATGACTCTGCCCAGAAAACAAAAGCATTATTTCGTCAAAGGAGAAGATGATTTCAGGACTTTTTCTTTTATTTCTACTTTTGAGAAGACTGTTTTTTTGTTTTTGTTTTGTTTTGTTTTGTTTTTTGTGGAAGCAAGTAGAAAAAAAGAAAGAGAAGGAGATGCAGAGGAGGAAATTGACCCTGGGAATACATTTGCTTGGGAGACTGTTTTCACACTGTGCTATTGCAAATGGATGTCTGCCCTTTATCTTTCTTGCTTTCTTGTTTCTGGCCAGCATTTGTATCCTGGGTCTGAAAAAATTTCACAAAATCACCATTATACAGAGATTAAAAAAAAAAAAAAAAAAAAAGTTGATTTGAGATATTGGTGGTTTCCAGTCAAAGAAGATGCTTGCTGTAGAAAAACCATGCCTGTTCTCACTGGGACTCTGCAACCCAGAAAGACCTTTGTCTGTCATTAGCTGTGTAAATGCATTCAAACCATTTCACGTTTCTGTTTTTTTCTTTCATTTTTCACATTGATAAAAAATTTACCAAGCTATGTGGAATAACTTGAATTCTATGAGGAAAGTAACTCTGTGTACATATAAGTTCTGCTACTTATTAGTTGTCTCCTTTCTTAAAAAAAAAAAAAAAAAGTAGTAGTAGCCAAGCTTAACTTCATTTTGAAGCTTCTGAAAAAAAAAAAAATTTCTCTCTCAAATGTTGTATCAGTAAAAGAGAAATTTTAGACAGGTTCGTTTTTTTGGGGGGTTGGGTTTTTTGGGGTTTTTTTTGTTTGTTTGTTTTTGGTTTTGGTTTTTTTTAGTGATTTTCACCATAATCTTGTTTAGACAACTGAAATTAAACTAATAGAATAGAAATAAATGAAGGTTTGGTGAAGGTCCAATACATTCAGGGCCTCTGCAGACCAACTCAGAGATAACTGTAACATGAATGCACCAGAGACTTAAGTACCATATCGGTCTTTCCTAGCAAGGAATTAATCACTGCCAGCTTCATCACAGGAGCGGAGCAAACTTTGAGAGGAATCAGAAGACCCTGTTTCAATTTCTGACTTTCAAACTGTGCCTCAGCTGGGGTATTTTCCTTGCATAGTGTTTGACTGCCCAAGTTCAGATATAGCCCTACTCGTGAAACTGGTCCCTGCAGCAATGTAAGAGGATGAAGCCTCAGGGGTGAAATGCTTTATACTGGTAAAAGTGTATTTCCTTTCCTTTCCCCCTTTCCCATTAAAACGACATCTCTGACACTCCTTCACTGACAGAGCTGTGCTGAGAGAAGGCTGTGTCATCGCGGCTTTCAAATTGCAGCTGGTTGCTAGCCCACTCCTGCAGCAGAGCCACGACACTGCCCCTTCCATGCGGCTCATAGCAAAAGATATATTTAACTTAGACTAATATCCCAGCGAGAAGGTGGAAAAGACAAGCGAAATGGCCTATTCTGGCAATCATTCCAAAGCTGGTGTTAATGTCTTTGGATTGCAAAGTGGAGAAAAATAAATAGCTGAAGTGCTTTACCGATTAATGCAAAGCAAATAACTCTCAACCACCAGGGTCAATGACTGTCACTGTTGCAGCTGCGATCATCATGCAAACTGTCCTCACTTCATTCGTGTAATGTCCTACACCTGCATGCTGGCTGTAAAGAGTCCCCAAAGTGCCTGCTGAGTCACAACAAATGGCACTGGAATGGGAGGAGACGTATCAGTTTAACTGCCCAGATAGCAATGCTTGTTGGGGCACACTTGGTTCTCATCCAGAGGGCACTGGCAAAAGTTTTTCACCATCCTCAAAGCTTCTCCCTTCTCACCCACCCCAGGTTTCTCTAAGAGGGAAAATAAGTAGCTGGCTGAATTAAATCTAGCAAATGGGACATTTGCTTATTTAAATGCTTGTCAATAACAATATACTTATTTCATGTTTCTGTTTGAACATAATCCTAGAGATTAACAATTAGGAGAAAATAATAGGGCCTGATCTTATGCGATAGGGAAAGCATTATTATCCCTGCTATACAGATGGAAAGAAAATTGGAAAGGGTTCAGAAAAAGGGCTAAAAGGATAAGTCATGCCTTCTAAACATGGCTTATAGGCAGCTCTGTCTACCTAGCTTATTAAAGAGAAGGCTAAGAGGTGATTTGATTGTGGTCAATACATACGGAAAATTTCTCACAGAGGATGCTGTAAGCTAGAAAACATAACATAACTATTTTCAGGGACTGGAAGACCTCCCTAGTATAAAGCACATTTGTAACAGCAAAACTAAAATAACTTTGAGTCATGATGGACTCACAATTACCTAACGTCATTTTATCAAGATTTCATTTCCCCCCACCCTATAAAGGACATGAAATAATTCATCCACCAGATAAGTATTTGCTGTACAGGCTAATGAGTGAAATTCATTGGTTAAACTAGATCATGATAATACCATTTTCTGTTCTTATAAATCCATCTCCATCTCACGAATGAGTTTTGCTTCTCTTTTTCCTTCTGCAGCATTGATGCAGAGCTTCCTAAGCTCTTCTTTCAGAATATACTGCTATTTAAGAATTTAAAAATCCTAATTTTCATAGTAGCCACCTTCAAGGATTTACATGAGTTCCTGGTGACTGTATGGGGAGAATTGGGGAATCTTCTGTCACATCCAGCCATAGTTAAGACTCCTAACAATGATTTTCTGAAGCGAGTAGCTCTGCAGCATTTTCTGTCATATAGTCTAAAATGATTTTTAGATGATACACAAGTTAAAATGCTTGTGAAATCCAGATGAAACACAGATAAACCTGAGCTTATTGGCATTTAATTTTGGAGGTGTCTGCCACCCAGCCGTGTGTTACAAGGTACAATATAGGAAAAAAAAAAGGTTGTTTTTGCTTAAGCTGCAACACCTTGTGCTTTTATTGGGAACTGGAAGTTCCTAGTTCAGACCTCAGTGTCTTGGCCAAGATAGCATCTATCACATTTAGATACAGAGGCTTAATTCAGTGCATGGTCAGTCAACCATGAAGTTCATATTTGGTTCTGGATATTAAGTTCCCAGGCATTCAAGGAGGCTTGTGTCTGTGGAGTTGCTTTGGGCCCATGTCTAGTGCAATCCAAAAGAGAATAAAGTACATTGGTGCATGGTAGGAACCTTCAGTCTGTAAGTCTGGCCCTTGCTGTACATAAATGGGTAGCACAAACCAAAAAAGCTGCTAAACCATAAGCACCAAAGGAGAATGACAGCAAGAAATGTGGCTAGCACACAAATACTGTGAATTTTCACAGCAAACCAACATCATGTTATTTAGCACAGGTTTTCTGTAATTGTGATACAGTGGGAAAAATCACAGTGTTCAATGGCCCTTAAACTCTCCCTTCCATCTCTGTGATGGGGTCATCTTGCTGTTGATACGTAGGGTTCAGGGGGCGGTAATACAAAACATGCAGAAATAATGGATGACTCAGGATCTGTTAAAGAACCTTTTTGTTTCCAACACTGTTAGTTCTTCAATTGTTTGTCTGTGTCTTTGCCTCAGTATTTATAGAAAGGTTCATAGTTCCTTTGCCACTCCTGCTGTGTTATCATCAACCATTAACTTTCCTTTGAAATCTCTGAAACATGGGGATGTACCTGGTTCATTCAGCACTGCAGGTGGTTGCAACGCACTGGGGCATTTTCAGGCCAGTCAGAAGACGATCATATACTGGTTATCTAGGCAAATCATTAAACCTCTATAAAAAATCTGAAAAAAATTTGCATTAGCTTCAGCCATATCTGAAGAGATGAGAATAAGATTGATAGATGCTAACTAGGAAAAAAAAAATACCCCATGTTTTGTACTAGGCAATTTGCAGAAGTCATGGGGAAAAAAGATGTGGTTAAGAATGTGAAAATTTAGGTCAAAGTGAGCTATGAAAATGGGAGAAAAGTTCTAGGCATCCCATTTTACTGCCAAGAGGAAATAGGATTGTAAAATACAGAAGGAAAACTAGACAATGTCAGTAGAATGAACTCAATATCTGAAAAAGGTCCAGAGACCTAAGAAGTTATGATTACAGGTAATAACAGGCAAAGCTGGGTAATATTTTAGTAAAAATCAGAGGGCAACAGCACAGTCATAAAGGGCAGAGAAAAATGGAAAATGCCAAACAGACTATGTCGATTTCTACATAAACAAGAAAAGATAATGAGCTTTAGCCAAGAGAGATTCACTGTAAGGGAGCTGTTTTGCATCTGAGCCACTCCTGAGACCTCATTCGCTAAACACAGTGACTCTGAACCCAGCACAAATTCAAACTCCCAGCACACCCTTTAGCATCTTGCTTGTGTTGCCCAGAGCGCTGGAAAGGTTTGTGCTAGGAACATGCACAGGTGCTTCTAAAATCTAGGATATTATCCTTGACTATTTACATCTATTACAAGTTCTGTAGCCATGAGACATCGCCATCTATCATCGCCACTCGGGTTTGAAACACCAGTGTCTGTCATCATTCTTGTCCGAGAGATGCTTTTTTCCAGCTTTGATCTTGCCCAAGACATGCTGGATCCATGTCCACTGTCCTGTTCCTCCCACGGAAGTCTGCAAACCCATCTGAATTATTTCAGCTGGTCTCTGAGTGGTTTTGCTTGTTTAGAGAGCACTACAGGGTATTCACAGAATGTTTTATGGCCACAGGACAAAATTTTGGATGTGTTCCTGCTCTCCCTGAAAAGTGGTTAAAGAATGCCACACTGAAACTATACTAGACAACTTAGAGAACTCAGCTCTCAGTTTGAAAACACAGCGCTCTGATGAACAGCTAGAGATTACAGATATGTATCCACTTGAGGGCATTGTTATGGCCTAGTTAAACTGAAATAAATTGCACACTTTTAGACTTGCAAGTTTTCTAGTGGGAATACTTCAGTGTAGAAACATGTTCTAAATATTGGCCTAAATGGGAGGGTAGGACCCAAGTGAAAATCGTTGATCAGCTTTGGAATGAAACATTGTTCTTTAAATATGAATGGGTTTACAAATGAGAATTCTACAATGTGGAGCGCCATTTTTTATTATTATTATCATAATAAGAAAACAAACAAGAAAACTTACTGAGCATGGTAATTGGAGTATACTTCATCCTGATCTGCAAATTAATCAGAATAAGGTACAAGACATTGAATGGGGAAGTACATTTATCATTTAAAGAGACATCTACAAATGCTTTAGCAATCTTAAACTCAAGTGCTACAGTCCAAAACAGGTAAGAGAAAGACAGCATGCGTGGGTGTGCATATACAGCTACAGGATATACAGGCATAGCTATCGGTATTTTAGTTAACAACACCTTTTCTGTAATGAAAAATTGTTTGTATGTTTCTTTTTTCCAGAACTGTAAAAGAAAGAGGTGAGGTGAAATTTTCCATTTTGGAATTAAAAAACTTGTTTTAAGCTGCAGTTTCCCTTCCCCTGTGGTAGTTTTCAATTGAGTTTTGCTTGGGATTAGGGAAGGGGAGGAGGAAGAATTTTTTTCTTTTTTTTTCTTTTAACTCTCAGTATTTTCTATCAAAAATAGTGATACAAATCTATCAAAAACTGTATCAAACATGATCTCTCTTCTCCTCTTTCATAGTTAATCTTTCATACACACACTGATATGAACCACAAGCATTATATGAGTAAATTGTATATAAACAGTACTTTTATTTTACTATTCAACCTGTCTAGAAGTAGTGGTCTAAATAACAGAGATCTGCTGATAGTTGAAATCCTTCAGTTTAAAGGCTTTGCATAGGGTGATAAATACTGATCTTTCAGTGTTGAACACTAAAAAAATGAAGTCACAGGCACATATTAATTCAGCCATGCACACCTACTTATGAAGGGGGAACTAATATCCCACTCCTTACACTTGGGCATATGAATGAACAGAAAGGTAAAGCGTTGCATCATAAATAAAAAACGCAGCAGAAATGTTTAATAACCATCTGAAATTTGGAATAGCTTCCTTCAATTTTATTCTCTGGATGTTAAATTGTGCGATTTATTTTCTTGCTTTTGGAGAAAACCAGCTGCTAAGAGGTTAATCGCTGAGCACAGTATCACACCTCCAATTGCCTTGCTCTTCTGAGTTCCCAGCAGACAGTCTGCAGCTCCACTGATGTAATGCTGTTTGGCTACACTTTAACTTTCCTCTTTGTGCTGTGTGTATGTACTCGCTTTATTACAAGGGAGAAAGATAACCCATTTCCAATCCATCTATCCCAATACCATAAGAAGCTGAGGCAATAACAATTATCTCTATCCTTACATTTTCTCTCTTCTCTGGATAGTTCTTGTACAGTAATGAATTGTAACAGCTCCTTCACACAGACTTCTCTCCCATATAATTAATGTCCTAAGATATTCTATTTACTGGTGAAGCAGTTTGAATCAAGAAGTGATTACTTTTGAAGTAAACAGAGCTGCTAACCACATTCTACAAAGACGACAGCAGTTTTTCTTAACAAAAAAAAACATAGAGAAAAGGAAAAAAAAAATCTTTGCAAAACCAGACTCTTTGCATTGGGATATTTTCCCTTCATACACACCCCTTCCAACAACCACCACCACTTTTTTCTTTCATGTTTTTTGTTCTATAAATAAAACAGGGAGTGTCTTAATCAGCAGGCTGTTTTTGAACTCTGGATATTCACAGGTTGAATGAGAATATGTTACTTTTCTGCAAATTAAAAATGTAGTCAGATCCACAAACCAGCAGAAAGCACTCTTTTTCTGAAAGACGGTTTCCCAAGGAAACTTCAGAGTGAAATATTTTCAGTCTTGAATATGTGTAATGATATACTTAATATTCTTATGGAATGGTAGATATAAAATGAGCAAGCACACAAAATGAGATAACCAGTGCTAACTGGCTCTGGATTGATATCCCAGAAGATCCTTTATAACTTAGCCCCTACAGTCTGAGCAAGGGCAAGGGAGACTTTCCATTACTTAGCAGAAGAATTGCTTCTGGAAGCATTGCTTATTTTCCCACCCAACATGCTTCTTATCTCCTGGTTTTGAGTCTTCTAGAAAGGGAATTTAATGTGTGTGAAAGAAAATGTCAGGGAAGGGATGGCTGACGCTTCCTGTTACAAACCAAACATAAAAACCTCCTGTTTAATTCAACGCATTTACAGCACTAAGCGTAATTATGCTGCATTGTGCTTTAGACATACAAAGTCCTATTCAGCTCTTTGAGAAGCTAAGAGCTGTGCTTCTTCCCAGCCCGACCTATGGTAAAGGTATTTTTCTGGAAAATGGGAGCTGATCGTCTGTGATTCTCCCCGCCTCCTGTCAGGAATTGAGGTATTTCATATTTTAGCATAAGCCGTAACCACTAGGCTGTTGCAATACAAGTCATAAGCACTCTACCATTCACCTGAACAATTGCATCTGATTTGAATCCTGAAAGTATTGCTGTGAAACTCAAACTAGTGATCTCTTTCCCTGTCCCTGTGTCTATGCTCCTCCTAGCAATTTTTTTGCCAGCTCAGCTTGGGAAAATTCAGTCAACCAACAGGAATGCTTAGGTTCCTACCCAGATAATGAAAAGGGAGACATTCCACTAGTACACTATGAATCACTCTTCAGAGGCACCGAACACTCCTCTGTTCATTGTACAAAGAGCCTGTGCATCTAAATTGCACCCCCAGAAGCACTCCGTTGGTGCCAGGCATCTACATTTCAGGTCCTGCCAAATCTAAATTAAGCTTCTGAAATAAACCATCAAGGTGTGGTCTGGTTGTGCTATCAGGATTAGTGCTTGCTTTCTTAGACATTACGAAGACCAAAACAGGTGCCTGTATTAGCCCCTCCAAACATAGCCTGAGGTCAAAATAAGGAACTGAATCTGAATTGCCCATATTGCCATTAACTGTATTTGCTCTCTGTTTTGAACTCTTTACATTTTCTAGGTCATATTCAATCATTTACAACTCACCGATGGATCTCCTTAGTAAGGACATGCCTGTGCTTGTAACAGAGGACATCATTTCACATTCATGAGAAACAAAGCACCTAGTAAGTCTCATAGCATCAATAGGCACTTGCAGCACTGCATCTTCCTAATCTCCTTCCCACCCCATACCCTTCACTGTCTTTCACTACTTTGTTTGCCTTTGAGATGTTTGGAAATCCTTGGCACTCACATTTTAATATTCATCTCCATAGTTTAGTGGAGGATCTCCTTATTCGAGCAGCTGATTTATTAAGGGAAGACAACTAAGAGGAATAACTAATGAACTGGATGTTCCTATAGAGAAAAAGAAATTGCCTTCCAGCAATTTTTTTGGTAAAGGTTTGCTAATAGCAAATAGATTACTTTTGGAAGAATCCTATACAACAGAATTACACTTGTATGTGATGGTCTGGAGATCTGCTCTGGATATTCAGCTGAGAAGGCTCAACAAATGCAAAGTAGAACAACCCTTCACAAGTGTCCAGTTTTGGACTAATGGAAGGATACGACCTCATAGTTTCATAAGATGATTTCTCCTTTCCAAGAACTTGGTCTGGATGTCATCTAGTCTATGGAAATACTCATAAAGGCAGAACTATCATCTTTGGGATCTGAAGAGGGACTTTCAAAACTGAGGTTATGAACTACTGCAGCTTAACCTAAATACAGTGCAAGTTCCACAGGTGGTAGTGGTAAGAGACCCATATGTTTCCTTGCTCACACACAGATGGAATGTGTAATAGACACTGAACAGCTGAAGATCTTGTACGAATGCCTGCACAGTTCCAGTGGCAAAAACTGCACTGGTAATGTGGATCTAGCCTTCATCAAAATATAAATACTAATTATGTCCCCTCTCTGACAGGAAAATCAACTCATTATTGTAACACCAATTATCTACCCATCCAGCATCCATGCAGTCTCAACAAAATGTATATCTTCTTTTCTGGAGAGAATTATGATCTCCGCTTTCTGATATATAGGTAAAGCTTCAGCGTATAACTGAGTTTCTGCTATGTTATGTTTAGCATTGTATTCCTCCTCACTGATAAGATTCTGTAATATGATAAAGAAACGCTTTCATTATTTTACATCAATATCACTTATTTATACTCTTTTAAAAGTATAGTGTACAACTATATATTTGCTTAATCATTTATAATTTTCATTATTTTGGAAATAATTATATTTGCCCACAAAAAAAAAGTATTCTTAACTACTTTTCCAGCATATGGAATCTGGAACCTTTTAAAATTGTGTTTTGTACAAGGTAATATAAAGCCATATTTGGTCTGCAATTATCCCTATCTACAGACCCTGCTTGAGTACTGCT
The DNA here is from genome assembly GCF_965638725.1 of Aptenodytes patagonicus. Taxonomy (NCBI): domain Eukaryota; kingdom Metazoa; phylum Chordata; class Aves; order Sphenisciformes; family Spheniscidae; genus Aptenodytes; species Aptenodytes patagonicus. The sequence continues at coordinate 8,193,996 of NC_134982.1, read as the reverse complement.
CTTACTATTTCTGATATTCATGAACCACTGGATAGAATGCTTCACTGTTTATTCCAACTGCCTCTAAATAGTTTGGTACATCAAATGTAATCTTGGGTTAAAAAAAAATAAAATCCTTTTAAACACATTTTTAAAATTCAGGTCATATGCCTTATTGTTAATTTCAAAGTGTGTGGAGTATTTTTTTTTTTTTTTTTTCCTTTAATAACATGGAGATTTAGATTCTCTTAGTACATGGAATACACTATTCTCTCATGTAAAATAGCGGAGAACTGTCTTCTTGGTAGTTACGAGGTATGAAAAAATAAGATACAGAATGTCTCAAGCCCTTTGAATTCAAGCATAAGGTAAGATTTTTGTTTAGCAGCTGACTGAATGTAGTTTCAGTTTTTCCTTTTCGGATGATAGAGCACTCGGTTTTTGTAGCAGGATTTGATTGTTAATAAATTCATGAGCCTTGTATGGAATTATTATTCTGTGCTGTTATTTACTTGTTTCCATCTGAAGAACACTGTAGTTCAAAGTTCAGACAAAGGATGAGAAACCAGCACAGCTGTGTACTTTTCTTTAATTTACAATTCAATTCTTCCATGTCCTTTTTTTTTTTTTTTTTTTTAAACACAATCTTAAATGAATGATGAGCAAATAAGTATGGAACAAAGTGGAACAATGTAAGCGGTGCTTAATGCTGGAGGTCTTTGTTCAACTATGTGTAGAAAGTGTCTTATCAAAGAAGTAACAGTTTGAATCCTATTGTTCTCCCCGCTTACCAAAAGGTATTGTATTAGTTAAGTGTCCACAAAGCAAAAGTGCTTGCAAACCTTTGTGCTGCATAAACTCAGTGGAGAGTTTGGATGAAATATTTGGTAGATATAAAATATTGGTTTCTGTAATATCTGTGTGAAGAATGCAGACTTTTGAGGAAGGACTGTCGTATGGTGAAGCTGATGAGATGAGAAATAGAACTTCCCTCATTCCCTGCCCTTAGGAGAAGTCTCCCATGCGACTTCACAACAAAAGCCTTTTACTGTCTGACCTTTAGTTTCCTACTTGAAAATAAATTATAGTATTCTTTCCTTTTTCTTTCTGTCATTACATGGAGAAATTTTTCAGACACTGTCTCAATAAATTTGGTTGCCAAACAAGTTGATGCCCTTATTTTTTTCAAAGTTTTTTTTGCTTGATTGGTTATTTTTTTTAATCATCTGAGTCCAAACCCTGAAAATCCTGTCTCTGACGCAACCAAGCTTTAAGCACATTATCCTAAGAGACAAGACAGCAAACACAGTCTTCATCGTTATGCTCTTTGGCTACTCATTCAGATGATGTTGAGCTCATTGAGTCAGATACAGAAGACCTTTAAAGTTCCTAAACTTGTTTCCTAAGGAAGACAAGATAGGAAAGAGAGGACAATTCTGATGTTTTCATAGTAGCTAGTGGAGCTAGTTCTAAGTACGTACTGTGCAGGTTTTTTTGTGTTAGTCAGACTTTCTTGCAAGCAAAGAAGTCCATGTCTAGCTCAGAGGTACTTATTTTTATAAACCAGGCTGGAGACAGCAGTTATTTGAAGTGAGGTTAAGTCTACCAGTTTGGAAGTTTTTAGCCAACCATCAGCTGAATTCCTCAGATTTACTGATATATACGAGTTTCACCTCCAAGAGGAGCCCAGCAGCAGTCTTAGATTCCAGTTGACCAGTAAGTACTCCACAAATGCCTGCTAGAAATCTGCAGGTAAGATTGGAATATAAGATCTTACCTGCAGATTTTGTAGACTGTCTTTGCTACAGCTATTTCCTGGGAAATACTAGTGTCAATTTTCCAAAAGGAACAATTCTCCTTAAGCATGGCCTGTGTCATATTAAAACGGACTCTATTCCTGCACAGGAAGGAAGCAGCACAAATGCCATGGTAGAAACACTGTACATAAGCTAGAGTTATAATGGATTTTGATTGTTGTAATTTAATGTTCCATATTAGGTTTCATCTGGCAAATTGGCACACAGACACTGGAGCAAATCCACTGAATTAAGAGAATCCGCCGTCCGCTGACTCCAGTTCAGTCAATGGGTCAGGTAAATGTCAATGCAATAGGAGCTTTATCCAAAACACAGGCATACATGCATGCATCTACTGTCAGGCTTCTGCACATTGCTACAGACAAACATTCAACCCAGATCCCCATCTTTCCAAAGGGCTTTTCAAGCCATGCCAAAAGGGACCCTTCTTGTGGTCTTGCCAGTAAGCGCCACGCTGAGACTGACTCAGCTGGAGGCCACCCTCAGCATCTATTACAACACTGCAGCTGTGTTAATAATATTTGGTGACTCCTTTGTTTCCAATTTGAAGCTGAAATGTGCAATCTGTACAGGATATGAGCTTATTTCTAAATCCCAATGGATGAATGTTCTGTATCTTAATAAATTATTTGTGGAATATAAAACCTAGTTGTAAATTAAGGCGTCTGTTCCAATGTGAGTTTATCTTGGATAATGCTGACACTTGCTGGAGGGCTCAGATACTTTATAAACTGTATTGGATTTGTCCCTTCCCTCCTCCAACCAGAACAGTTCAAACCTGGCAAGTTTGATTTTGGACAGTCTGAAAGGATCATTAAAACACTTGATATCAGGGTGGGGAAGAAAAAAAAAAAATCTTCTAAAATATTTTTTTTTCTAAATGTTATCTGAAGTACATATGTCTCAGGGAAGCAGATATCTTTCCTGTCTGTGAAATATGGTAGCAAAAGGAACAGTTCAAAGGAATATAATTTCGTTTTGTTATTATTCAGTAAGTATAGGAACTGTAGCAAGAATCAGTCCAACTCTTGCAGTCTGATTCAAAACTTACAAAAAGTTCAAAAGTTACTTACAAAAGTTCAAAGAAGTTTTACTTATCACTTGAAAATATTCTGGATCAGGCTAGATTTGGACAAAAGGGTCTGTCTACATGTCAGGAGAAGAAAATAAGATCATAGCACTAGTCTCTTAGAGGAAGAGACAGGAACACCATCACAGGGGTCGTCAAAGTTAGACAAAAGAAACCATTGAAAAGGTACTGTAGCATTCATTAATTGTGTAATGGCTAAAGTCATCTCTGCACCTTGTAGGATTTTGCTAACATTTGAGTTGGGATGGAGCAACGAAGCATGGAGGCAAACTGTGATTTCTAACACTCCAGAAGTTGTATTTGTTCCAATGACACGAGGGAAAGGATGCAATATGATAGATACTTGTTTGATGATGGTTCTTGGGATTGAAAAGTTTATGAGGGCAATCTCTTCTTTCCCCTCTCCCTTTTCCTGTGGTCAGTACTTTCATCAAGAGGTATCACTGTAAAACTAATGAATGTAAGTCACTCACATTTCTCTTTGACAGAAAATGGCTCCTTCATGTCCCATCCCATCACCCCCAGCCTGCTGTGAAAAGCAACCACTTCCTGCAGATTCTTTATTTTACATTAGCTTGACTCTTAAAAATATTTTGACTTAATTTTCATTAAATACTTTGTTTCATGTATCCCACCTCAGTACATTTGGGGAGCTCACGTCTCAGTCTGTGTTATAGTTAAAAACTCAGAGCTGTACTATGCCTTTACAAAGAGCAATTGCCATAGCACAAATAACACTACAAGAATGGGATGCCATCTTGTGTACTGGAAAGCGTCAGCTGACCTAAATTTTTGATCTAAAAATAAGTGGAATATTTACAACTGTTACCACAACAACTTTTCTTAAAACATTTTCAGGTAACATTTGGATGTTAAAAAAAAAAAGAAAAGAAAATAGTTTTCAATTCCCTCAAGAAGATTTCCTGTGGGAATGGGAAGAGGGGGGAAAATACATCACCCCTTTTTATTACTATTATTTTTAGTAACAGTTCTAACGTGCAACGTTCTGTTTCTCACAGGATTTGGGAGTTTCCCTTTCTGTCCTGCTTGAGAACTTAAAGTGCAAATGTACTCTATAAAATGGGCAAGAAACAATAAAACGCCCATTACAGCAAGCTTTTTAGCCTACTGAAATGAGATATTGATAGTACAGTTTATATGCAAATGTCCTTACTGGCATCTGAAATATAACATCTGACCAGGCTCAGCAACCTATATTTAGGCTTCAAATCTTCCCACCTTCTGGTGTTTACAAGTGCAACTGGAAACTTAGCTATAAATATTGAAGAGCATCTAAATGTTCAGAAAAATAAAAGACTCAGGGGAGAGCTTTAACTATTCACACTTCATGGAAAAGATGATTTTATCAATAGAATTAGAGGTTACTGTAAGAGCTAGATGTAGGATATCCTTAATACTTTCTTTAATATTATTCAAGTGGCAGTATCTAGGGATGAATTTTCAAGTGGTGAATCTCAAAGGGCTGGGATTCATCCCATGCAGCTTTTGCCTCCCAATAGAGACAGTTGACTACACTGTCTCTACAGATAATAAAGAAAATAAGACAACTCTGGCCACCAATTCACCTTATCCTACAACTGATTTAGAGTAGACAGACACATTTCAGGTGGCTGAAGTTAGGGAAAACATGTATCATTTCAAAGGGTAAAAATGCTTATAAATAAAGAAATACAAATGTTTTACTTCATAACTAGATATTATATAGGGGAAGAGTTAAAGTGAACTGAACAGTGTCTCAATAGGTTGCTATCCTATTCCCTAGTTATGTTTAGGAGCAATATTTAATAAAGCCCTCTCTGTTGAGTTTCTGGGCTTCAAAGACCTTAATTCCCATCCCTACAGAGGAGAGGCATCCACAACTCAGTGCTTTCAGGGTCTCACTGCAGTTTGAACTTAACACAACTGACACTGACCAACTTCTGGTGCTGGTATGGCTCTCGAGACAGTAGTAGGGAGGAAAGCTGGTTTTGCACAGAGATCCTAAGCCCTCCTTTGCCATAGACAGTGTTTACCCCACGCATTGCCCAGTACTACCTCAACCTCCCTCAAGACAGCCCAGTTTTTAATATGAATTTAGAAGTCCAAGATTTCCCCTGTAATAAGCAAAGCCCTTTCCACATCTCCCTCCCTCTCAGCCTGACCTGCAAGGAGGGAATGGCCAGGTCCCTGTCCTGTTATATCCTTTGCCACAGTTACTTGACCAATTTGTCTTCTTCCAGGTTACCAGAGATGCCTACCAGGTGATGCTGTTGCCAGGGCAACCACTTCCCTGACAACCTACTTGTTCTCATTAGGAGAAAGCTTACTATGAAAGACTTAAAGAAAGTCTTTAATAGTAAGACCAGTTGTTCTCCGGGTACCCAGCCCCCTGAGCTGGAAGACAGGGATGGGCAGCAGAATGAAGCCCCCATAATCCAAGGGGAAATGGTTAGTGACCTGCTACACCACCTTAGACACACACAAGTCTATGGGGCCGGATGGGATCCACCCAAGGGTACTGAGGGAGCTGGTGGAAGTGCTCACCAAGCCACGTTCAATCCTTTATCAGCAGTCCTGGCTAACCAGGGAGGACCCAGTTGACTGGAGGTTAGCAAACGTGACACCCATCTACAAGAAGGGCCGGAAGGAGGATCCAGGGAACTACAGGCCTGTCAGTCTGACCTCAGTGCCGGGGAAGGTTATGGAACAGATCATCTTGAGTGCCATCATGTGGCATGTACAGGACAACCAGGTGATCAGGCTCTGTCAGCATGGGTTTATGAAAGGCAGGTCCTGCTTGACTAACCTGATCTCCTTCTATGACAAGGTGACCTGCCTAGTGGACGAGGGAAAGGCTGTGGATGTGGTCTACCTAGACTTTAGTAAAGCCTTTGGCACCGTTTCCCACAGCATTCTCCTGGAGAAACTGGCTGCTCATGGCTTGGACGGGTGTACTCTTTGCTGGGTAAAAAACTGGCTGGATGGCCAGGCCCAAAGAGTGGTGGTGAATGCTGGTCACAAGTGGTGTTCCCCAGGGCTCAGTATTGGGGCTAGTTCTGTTTAATATCTTTATCAACGATCTGGACGAGGGGGTTGAGTGCACCCTCAGTAAGTTTGCAGATAACACCAAGTTGGGCTGGAGCATTGATCTGCTTGAGGGTAGGAAGGTTCTACAGAGGGATCTGGACAGGCTGGATCCATGGGCCAAGGCCAGCTGTATGCAGGTCAACAAGGCTAAATGTTGGGTCCTGCACTTCGGCCACAACAACCCCATGCAACGCTACAGGCTTGGAGAAGAGTGGCTGGAAAGCTGCCTGTCGGAAAAGGACCTGGGGGTGTTGGTCAACAGCCGGCTGAACATGAGCCGGCAGTGTGCCCAGGTGATGCCCAATAGCATCCTGGCTTGTATCAGAAATAGTGTGGCCAGCAAGAGTAGGGAAGTGATGGTGCCCCTGTGCTCGGCCCTGGTGAGGCCGCACCTCGAATACTGTGTTCAGTTTTGGGACCCTCACTATGAAGAAGACATTGAGGTGCTGGAGTGTGTCCAGAGAAGAGCAATGAAGCTGGTGAAGAGTCTAAAGAACAAGTCTTATGAGGAGCAGCTGGGGGAACTGGGGTTTAGCCTGGGGAAAAGGAGGCTGAGGGGAGACCTCATCACTCTCTACAACTGCCTGAAAGGAGGTTGTAGCGAGGTGGGTGTCGGTCTCTTCTCCCGAGTAACAAGCAATAGGACAAGATAAAATGGCCTCAAGCTGTGCCAGGGGAGGTTTAGATTGGATATTAGGAAAAAATTCTTTACTGAAAGGGTTGTCAAGCATTGGAAGAGGCTGCCCAGGGAAGTGGTTGAGTCATCATCCCTGGAGGTGTTTAAAAGACGTGTAGATGTGGTGCTGAGGGACATGGTTTAGTGGTGGACTTGGCAGTGTTACGTCAACGGTTGGACTTGGTGATCTTAAAGGTCTTTTCCAACCTAAATTATTCTATGATTCTATGGTTTTATTAGATGCTTTTGTTTGAATGGAGGACCATCTCCACTTAATGATCGTCAGATATTAAGTCCATGATTCCTCCTCTCCTAATCTCAGTCCAACATGAAAAAGCAGAAGGGGCAGGGAAATGACAGAAGAAGTAGAAGGTTCTGCATCCACATGGTGCTGTCATTTTAAGATCCATAAGAGAAGTCATAGCCACAGACAGTATTCATAGGTTATACAGATGTGTACCACAAATTATGATTTTGCTCCTATCAAAGGTAGCACATTGAAATTTGTTAAAAGCATAAAGACAGTGTACAATTAGTCTGCATAGCTTGTTCCCAAAAGATATCTTTGTGTCCAGGACTTCAGCAACATTCAACTCAAGTTTTTATTTAAATAAGGCATTTATTTATATAATAATATATCACATATAATAAATAATAAATATATTAATATATAATATTTAATACATAATATGTAATGTTATATAGTACATATTTTATAATACGCAATGCATAATACAATGTGATATGATTATATATATTTATATATAAACACACACATAATGAAAGATATGAAAGAAGAAACATGGATCAAACTGGCTGGCATGCAACTCAGAGGTGACTAAGAAGAAAGTTTCCATGTGGGAAGGCTGCCTCTCCTTGGCCAGCTTTTCTGGTGTCTTTGTCTGAAGCCTCTGGTATTTGCAATTTTTAGACTAATAACTGTGGATAAGGAAGTCCCTGAAAGCATAATTGTGGTTCTTATGTTCCTATAACAAATCAGTGCAAGAATTTCTCATTTCCTTCAAATAAATTGTATCCCAATGGGTACCAAACACCCAATCAGTGAAGGAGCAAGTATGTGGTTCCATGCTACTTTCTCATTTACTGAAGACACAGATGTTCATTTTTTATCCAGTTTCTTTATCTTTATTGTTACTTGTCCTGTTGCCTGTTTGGCTCTTGCAGGAGGTAAAAAATGTGTAGTGTTTTCTTCTTCTGCACTCCCCTGAAGAAATAAAATTAGGTTTAAAAGTAAAGTCTTTTATAGGCAAAATAAATAACAAGTGAGTGTTGTGGATAGTTGCAAAGGTAAATTGATTTCTGTGTACAAAATGTTCTTTTTGTGATTTGTTGATAAAATTTTAATGTTATACATATTAGAACGGTTAAACACATCATCAAGACATGGAAAATTTGTTCCTTTAACTGTTTTTTTCCTTTTATCACTTTATTTTTAAAAGCAGTTTCTAGCATAATATTGGAAATCATGCACTTCAGGTAAGCAGCAAATAGAAACCTTAGCCATTATGAAAAGTACATTACAACACAGTGCAAACTTATCTCTCACCTATTGCATGCTTGGATATCTGGTTATCTTACAATCAGGAGGAAGGAGAATAGAAGTTAAAATTAGTACTAAAGCTGGGAGAAAACACCACTAGCAAGAAATCAGTCCTTTAAGTATTGTTTCAAAACTGCTGAATAAAAAACAAATTAACTCTTAAATTTAGAATTTAAAAAGTCCCAACATATGGAGCATATTCAACTCTGCAAACACATATGCACAGAGGTGGAGTAAGAATTGGGAATGCTGTGTCAGCATATGGAATGGAAAGCTTCCAGGAAAGATTAGTTAAAGTTTTGTAGAAAGTAAAAGAGAAAGGGACACCAATTCCACACAGAATCATAGAATCATAGAATCATAGAATAGTTTGGGTTGGAAGGGACCTCTAGAGGACATCTAGTCCAACCCCCCTGCAATAAGCAGGGACATCTTCAACTAGATCAGGTTGCTCAGAGCCCCGTGCAATCTGACCTGGAATGTGTCCAGGGATGGGGCATCCACCACCTCTCTGCGCAACCTGGGCCAGTGCTTCATCACCCTCAGCGTAAAAAATTTCTTCCTTATATCTAGTTTAAATCTGCTTCCCTTTATTTCAAAGCCATTCCCCTTTGTCCTGTTGCAACAGGCCCTGCTAAAAAGTCTGCCGCCTTCTTTTTTATAAGCCTCCTTAAAGTACTGATAGGCTACAATAAGGTCTCCCCAGAGTCTTCTCTTCTCCAGGCTGAACAACCCCAACTCTCTCAGCCTTTCTTCATAGGAGAGGTGTTCCATCCCCCTGAGCATTTTCATGGCACTCTTCTGGACCTGCTCCAACAGGTCCATGTCTGTCTTATGCTGAGGGCTCCAGAGCTGGATGCAGTACTCCAGGTGGGGTCTCAGCAGAGCAGAGAAGAGGGGCAGAATCCCCTCCCTCCACCTGCTGGCCATGCTTCTTGGGATGCAGCCCAGGATACGATTGGCCTTCTGGGCTGCGAGCGCACGTTGCTGGCTCATGTCCAGCTTTTCATCCACCAGTACCCCCAAGTCCTTCTTGGCAGGGCTGTTCTTAATCCCTTCATCCCCCAGCCTGGGTTGATACTGGGGGTTGCCCTGACCCAGGTGCAGGACCTTGCACTTGTCCTTGTTAAACCTCATGAGGTTCACACAGGCCCACTTCTCCAGCTTGTCCAGGTCCCTCTGGATGACATCCCGTCCGTCTGGCATGTTGACCGCACCACTCAGCTTGGTGTCATCTGCAAACTTGCTGAGGGTGCACTCGATCCTACTGTCTATGGCATTGATGAAGATATTCAGAGTTTACTTGTGGGAATAAGGAATACTCAAAAGACTAAACATATGTAATAAGTTATTTTGGGGTTAAGCCACTGAGCACTTGAAAAAAGGAAGGCTCTTATGCTTATTTCTCAATTTGAACTACAATAGTACCACACAGTTTGACAATTTTTTTGTCATCCAATGTACAAAACATTGTACATGGACATTTTTAATTTTGCAGCTCATGGAATCAAGGTAGCTGAAGCATGGAATAAAAGAACCTCAAAAACTTCCTGCATAAAAAAAGAAATGTAGGGTTAATAATCTTGCAAAGTTTATAGAAGTTTTGACAATTTTAGCCAGGATGATGATCACAAGGAACTCAAAACCTTGAGTCAAGTCTAAGTTTTTCAGCCTTTTCTCTCTCTTTTTCTTTCTTTCTCTTTCTTCCTTTCTTTCTTCTTTCCTTCCTTCCTTTCTCTCTCTCTCTCTCTTTCTCTCTCCCTTTTTTATCTCTTTTTATCTCTCTCTTTCCCCTTCTCCCTTTGTTTCTCTTGTTCTCTCTTTCTCCCTTTCCCTCTTTTTCTCCCTCTTCTGCTTCCTTTTTTTTTTTTCCCTTTCTTTCTCACTCACTCATTCATTCATTCATTAATAAGATGGGAAAAAACTCACTCTGGATGTGGTAATTTCTATATTGACTGACAGGTGGACAGAAGGAAGGACTTCAGTACTAAACTTTCTTTCTGGCAATGAATATTCACCAGTGCATTGTTCTAACCATTTTTAAAAAGAGATTCCATCTTTGCTCATGGGATGACTGTTGAACAAGGCAGAACATATCCCTGTCATAAAGGTCTGTCTGGTATTCAGCCAAACTTTTTATTTTATTTCATTACTTGAACTGAACCCTAGTAATACTTTTCTAACCTTTGTGATTGTCCCATTGAAAGGTCTGTGGTCTGGCAAGTCTTTCTATCAGGGACACTTAGCTCAGATTTACGTCTTCAAACCTCCCCCCTCAAATTTGTTCCTTTAACCCAGAGACAGGCTGAAGAACACTGTTCGAAAGCCAATGAAGTCAACAGGACCCTTTCCAACATCTTCTGAATTTTGAAAAAGTGGATGTTGAGAAACTAAAGAATGGTGCATATAACGAGGAATAAGTAGTGAACAAGTGAAAGAAGGGAAAGTAGAGAAAAATACATCAGAGAAGGAAGGACAAGAAAAGTAGAGAGGTAACAAGGACTTCATTCCACCTTTTTAACATCTTTCAGAGACACACAGGATTGGTTTCATGTCTACTGATCAATCCCTAGTGCTTTGTCAAACCTTATTTTAAATTACTCAAGCAACAGGGCTTTCACTTTTTCCCTTGTTCAGTTTCATCCCATTATTTTTAATTGTACTCCCTTGAACCACCCTAAAGTATTTCTGTCTCTTTTTGCTCCACCTTTCAAATGCCCTTGATTATGTGCCTTGTTCTCCCATTCCTAGGTCCTTGTTTACTCAGGCTAAACAAATTCCACTCTTTACATCTGATGATGTCTGAATGTGAAAGAGGGGGATGGTGACTCCGGAATTGTTTCATTCAGAGAACAAGGTTAAAAATATATTTCTGGCTTAGTATCCTGTTTTATTAACGGTGCTTAATTGATCATGGTGGAAAGGCTGTTATAGCCAAGTGGAGGAGGGTGTTACCTTCCAAAGCATTTTCCAGCAAATTTACTTAATTGTTTCTGTTTACTGCATACCCATTAGTGCTCTATCACGCATTAAAAGCAATGGGCAAGATTAATAACAGCCTGCTCACCCCCAAAATATCAGAGCCACTTTATGTATTGATGGCAAGTGACTCATTAAGTTTAAATGGGTATAAGCTATAATTTTCATCACATTCCTGTCTTTTTTTTTTTTCTTCCTGAAACACAACATAGCCCTAATGATGTAATACTTTATAGAAACAGGGAAGATCACAAGATTTGCCAGCTCCAATAGTGAGGAAGGATAAATACTTGGTAATATTAATGCATAACACAACAACAGTTAATTAACATCTTTAGCATGTTTGCTGCATTTCTTATTTACAGATTACAGGGCACTTTTTGAAAGGGAGTAAGCAGTGTCTAACAGATAGTAAGAAGAACAGCGTTCTCTGTGCTGTTTTGGAGGCCTCGCAGAGCACAGAAAATTGCTTCTGCTCTGGAGAATGTACCTGCTGCTTTAGACTTAAGGTAAATGGGTTCCTACAAATCTATGAGGAAAATAAAGGACTCAGGCTCAAAGAGGTCTGTAACAATCTGTACATTGAACAGGTTACACATATTATAATAAGATAACAAGCAAATTCCCCATGTCTGCCCAACCGTTCTTTTTCTTTCACGGAGAAAATGAAGTAGGGCAAAGCCAGTTTATGCCCCCATCTCCCTGGTTCCCCCTGGTCATACAACCAAAAACAACAGAACTGCATTGTTACAAAACAGTATTCCAGTTTTGGGGTGGTATTTTTACCTTTTTTTTTTTTTTTGACACATGGAGAAATTAAGATAACTGTGTCTCCCTCTAGCTGGAACTGGTCTCAGGCTACGTTACCTGAATCTGCCCTGGAGTGTGAAATTCCCAGGCACTTCTTAGGATGTGAAACCTTGGTTTTGCCTGTTTTACAAATCTTGGAATCAGATTCAGGCTAATACTCAGCTACTTTGAAAGTAACTAGAGACTTGGTGCAAGCTCCTTCCAGCACTGCAGGATCCTCTGCAGTCAATATGGAGCACTCCCAAAATAAGACCTTAGAAAATGAGACTTTTTCCACACACATGAATCTAGTGACTAGTTCAGCACTGTTTTTGACAGAATCACCAATAGTGCTTACTTTAAAATGTTGGAGTGGCATGTAGAAAAACAATAAACAAAAAACCTCAGAGCGATTATTTGCACCTGTGATCTGTGCAGTGCTCAAGTGAGCCCTGTTTTCTTCCTGTGTCACTGTTTAAGAGAGGAAAGAAGCCACAAAACTTTCTCCCCTGTCTGTTCTCCATTCATTGGTAGCTCTGCATATCTCTATTTCTGCTTATAAGGCTGACTTTCTTACACATGGCACTTAAATTTCTATGTCTGGTGTCTAATTTTTCATATAAACTCAGAGTGGTTCTACTGACCTAAATGGGGTTAATCCTAATGTAATTTGATGTCGTAACATCTTTTGTAAAAGAGAGTTATGCTCAGCAACATCTTTCAACACTTTTAGTGTAAAAACACAACTGAAAATCCTGTTTCATTCTTCATTCTTCCTGCTATTCTTCCTTCCCCCTTGTTCGCACTATGTATTTGTCCCTAATGCAAGACTGCAAAATATATTTGCACACAGTGAAAGCAGCAAATTTCTATTTATTATCTGTTTAAGTCAGATAAGATCCTCATTGTGTACGTAATTTCTCTTTATCTGAAGACTCCTTGTGCCTCTAATATTTTTTCTTTCATTTTAATGACTTTATTTTCAGCTTTGATTTCATTCTCAGTATCTTTCTTAGTTACTGGATCTTTGGGCCTGTTTACCCCTTGGAAAGCCAGCTGATTAATTTTAAGACTCACAGAGACAGATTCTCAAATTATTTTTGTTATGGTCACCATTCTTCAAGTTTTATGTTTTCAACAATACTGATAACAGAGTAAGTAGCAACAGTACCAAAACAATGATATCTTTTAGAGTTTAATGTAATACCCAGTGAAGCTCCTGAAACTCTTCCCAGTAATTTGAAGAGAAGTCATTTTGCAGACTCGAAAATGAAAAAGTTACTTTTTTTTTTTTTTTTTTTTTTTTTTGCTACTGAGTGTGTGCTAAAGGTCTAATTACAGGACCTTGCCTTGCAAATATTTAATCCAAAATCTTTGTTAAAGAAGTTAAACTAATTGGAGCATTAAACTTTATGCTCCATAACAAACATCTGTACAAGAGAACCGTATCCCTTGAATTGTTTGTCATAAGTTAGTGTCAATTCACAGGAAAGGCTGTCTTTTAAAGCCTGTGTCCTTCATGTGTGTCCTTCTAGGTTTTTAACCATGCATTCATACTTGCAGACTTAGTAGATATGCTGTTTGATAGCATAAAAATTGCCCTTTGCATGAAGCAGGTACATGTGTGAACACAGCCGATTGAATCGTTGACCCAGAATTTTGTTCGGTTTCAAATCATCCTCTTCATTGCAAGAATCTCTTATTTTGAACCTCTGATAAAATATGCATTCATGCCTCAATGCAGGTGCAACTTTAACAAATGCTCAAGGGTAAAATTCAAAGCAACTTATCTAACAAAGCAAACAACGCACCAATATTTCATTGTAATTACTACAGCTTGTGCCTTGAGTGGTGTGAGTGTGTTAAGTAAAAAAAAAAAACCAAACAAAAAACAAACCCCAAAACCAAAAATGAAGCCAGCTACTGGAAGGTTTATGTAACAGCAGATCCTTTGGGATAATAAACCTCCTTTTATATACTTACTGGCTTCTTTCTGGAGCTTCGATGACCCACTGGATAATCCCCAGAGTTTTGCAGCTGGTGACTACTACAGCTTCTCTTCTAGGAGTTATTGGAAAGAGTGTTCTATAGCACACAACAGCTGGGAGCTTTGTGAACTTCCTGCAACATCCATTCAGCATAACACAAGCTCTAATTTACATTCCTTATATATTCCTATCTATCTACCTTTCTGATGCAATGACTTACACTGAAATACCTTCTGTCTGAAAAGCATGGTTGGCATCACCTAACTTAGAGTTAAGCTATTTTTTTTCATTACCTAAAGAAATCTCTCATTTACCTTAGCACTGGACACCGGTTGTTGGTAGCACATGCTTGTACACTGACACCTCCCTGGAGTTTGCATAATGGGGGCTCATTGGGATGCATTGATGTCAGGGGTTTTAACATTTTGCCTTTAGGAACAGTTGTATCACTCCTTATTTCATCAAGTCCTTTAAAAAAGTTATGAGCAATTGCACCCAGAGCCTTACAGCATAAGCTGATTTATTATCCAAACTACAGCTTTCCCCTAATATGATTGCCAAATTATCCTTTAACCAATGAAACAATGTGAAAGAGAGATTTAGGGAGATTATCACCAAACTAAAAGGTTCTCCAGCTATGTTGTACTGATTACCTGTGAATGATTTCTTTTTATAAATCAACTAGTCTAAATTTTCAGAAGCAACTTGTGATTTTTTTGTGTAGCATTGGTAACTCCACACTTCTAAAAACAATGAGTTAAAATTTTCCAAAACCATGAAGTTTTCATTAAAAATCTGTCTATACATGATGTGCATATATTAATATAGATATTTCACTATGATTTCTTCATATACTCAGATCTTCTATACTGTTCTTCAGAAATATGGACTAAAAACATCTTTGTAAAAATGAAGTTGATTTTTTATTAGTCATACCTGAGAGTTAGTGCTTTAATAACATGTCAAGTACTGTAAAAAAATGCAGTGAGATAGAAAGAATTGAAGAATGCAAGGAAGAATAGAGAATAGAAGGACATTTTGAGATGCCATCCTTAAACATGATAATGTGACCTGCCTTCAGTCATATAGTTGCTCATTACTTCCCATTGCTTCTGAACACTCTTTTCCCCATTACATTCTGAATTTGGCCTTCCAAATATTGTTACAACTAATATTTAAAGTCACTTTTGAACAAGAAAAAGAAGTACTCTAAGATCTTCTTAAAACAGAATGAAAAATATTGATTTTGATTCATATAAATTAAGCTTCCTTACCATAGTAATTTATGAGTCATGGAATTAGATTTATCTAACTGATGTTAATCTTGCTCCAGATAATTGTAAAGGTTCTATTCTGACCCAATACATAATTAAAAATCAAAATAATAAGATTTATGTTCATTTGTTTATTCATTTTGTAAATCTATAGCCCATTTTGCTGGCAAAGTCTGGAGTAGAAAGATCCAAGAAATATTGATTTTTTTTTTTCTTCTTCATGACTATTTAATTGGTTAAAGTGTGCACCATTCACACGAGCCAGCAAGTTGATGCTGGTTACATTTTAATAAATGTACTCCTCACCCGATCAATACAACCCTGGGAAAAAAAGTGCTGCTCTATCATATGTTAATGGGAAGAAAATCTTTTTACTATAGTCAGTCATCATGACAAACAAGAATATGAAAAGTGTTAATGAAATGACCAGCTGTCTATAAAATGAAAGACTCACAAGACAGTTTCCTTTCTTCCTTTAATTCAATGAAACAAAATGGAAAATTACACTGGAGCTTGTTGAACAGGAGGTAATGTTCACAGTCAGAAATCAAATGCCATAAAGAAAGTCAGAATTGGACTTAATATGCTTATGAGACAGAGACTGGAATTTACTATAGCTGTGTTGACATAAGATATATTCAAATGTCCATAATGGGGCAATTCAGGCCCAGTCCCAAAGATGGTTTTAGAGTTCTGACTCCTATTTGGGTTTCAAGGTGCCCATTGATTTAACTGATTTCAGGAAATCAATCTGAGGTTAGGAGAGTTCTAAGCAGAATATTGGAGCCTAAATGTGTTGATAGATGTTATACTTAGAACCATATTTTTTTCCTTTATCACTCTTATCTCATTTATATTTCCAATGGAGGCAGTGGGACTGCCTGAACCATGACATCTCTTGCCTATGTAACTCATTATGAGTCTAACCTAAACAGATCAGACACCATCTCATGGATTTCATAGATGTAAAGATTTTAACACCAGTAGAACCATTAGATTATCCAGTCTGATATCACAGGTTCCTGGTATTTATCAGTTGATCCCGTTGAGTTACATTTGCCCAATCAAATCTTCAGTGGCTGCAACAACAGGGTTTTTTTAGTTATGCATTTACAGTATAAATTTTATAATCCTGTTTTGAGTACTGAATCAAGTGTGCTTGTAAGGCACCAAAACTTTATACTTGACTCTATGATTTGATGTAGAAGATTAGATCCAAAAAAGATATTTAAGTATCTCATAACTTGGAATGAGTTGGCCAGTTCCTGGAAGACATTTTAACTGTTAACTAACTGAATGGGTTGGGGCCTTGTTGTGGTTTAACCTCAGTCGGCAACTGAGCACCACGCAGCTGCTCGCTCACTCCCCCCAACCTGGTGGGATGGGGGAGAGAATTGGAAGAGCACAAGTTAGAAAAACTCATGGGTTGAGATAAAAACAGTTTAATAATTGAAATAAAATAATAAAATAATAATATCAATAAAAATGAAAGAATATACAAAGCAAGTGATGCACGATGCAATTGCTCACCACCGGCCGAACGATGCCCAGCCAGTCCCCGAGCAGCGGCCCCCCCCGGCCAGCTTTCCCCAGTTTATGTACTGAGCATGACGTCACATGGTATGGAATGTCCCTCTGGCCAGTTTGGCTGTGCCCCCTCCCAGCTTCTTGTGCACCTCCAGCCTTCTCAGTCAGTAGAGCATGGGAAGCTGAAAAGTCCTTGGCTAGTGTAAGCATTACCTAGCAACAACTAAAACATCGGTGCGTTATCAACTTTGTTCTCCTCCTAAATCCAAAACACTGTACCAGCTACTAGAAAGGAAGTTAACTCTATCCCTGCCGAAACCAGGACAGGCCTATAATCCCTATATACTAGCCAAAAAAAGTATAAGCAACTGAAGAAAAGAGTCCACAACAGCTGATATATTGAGCGTGGAAAAATCTCTGTGAGGCAATAAGAACCAGTAAAGAGAGAGGGCCATGCTTGAAGCTTTATTTCTTCTTGAGGTTCTGGCATTTGTATCAAAGGAATAGTTAGGCCACCGTGTTAATATGGAGTTTCAAAGATAAATGAACCCTTAAACATCAGGCACCTCAGTCAATCATTTAAGAACAAAGCAAAGAGTCTGTTGCTTGATTTATTTGTTATGGATCATTATTCAGGAGGTGAAAAGCTGTGTTTAATATCCTTTGTAATTTGATTTCTGAAATGGGTGCTCCCTAAGCTGAAAACTTTATTTTATCTGTGGAAGGTAGACCATGACACTGAAGCCTACTTCTTAAGAAACTCAGGTAGGAATGGGAAGAAATCAATGCTGGAGCTTGACAGTTGAAACTAGGATTTATGGGATTTTTTGGATACATATTGTCTGTGTTTTTGAGCCAATATTTGCTTCCTTCCAGTGCAATGGCCAAAACCCAGCTTCGTTCTTTCATTTGGCTGTTCTTCTTCTCTCATGATTTTTCCATATCTCATTAAGCAGCAGCCTAAAATGTGTGATGAAGACTATGCAGAGGTACGCCAGCATGCACTGTACAAAATTCTGAATACGTGCTGGAGTACCTCTGCATAGTCTGAGTAATTTGGGTTTCTTCCTCCCAAACCACCAATATGTATGACCAGTTCCTTCCTTTAGAGTCACTTCGGTTTGAACATTACTCTATCAAAAGTGAAAGCCATTCATCAGGCAAAAAGCTCAGAGACGATGGGATGGGACAAAATGGGGAAAATAGAAGAAAGTCTTTGCTCTTAAGATCTTCAAGAACCTTTTTTCAAACTTTTGCTGTAAATCACAGAAAATTTCTCACATAACATAACTCTGAGTCCCTATATTCCAGGATAATTACAAAATAGCTATTCTTCTTTCCTTTTGGTCCCTCCCCCTAAATCCATCATCATTCATAAGTTCTCAGCAAACTCTTGGTTTTTTCTCTTCCTAAAGCTTTGTCAGAAATTTCTTTCTAACTCCAATAAAAATATCTTTCTTCAAATACCACGATTCTGGACTCAAACTGGAATGTATTTCAGAATCACTTGTATTTCACCAACACAAGTATCTCCTCTGCATCTTTTAACAAAACAGCGTTATTTCTTCATAACACTAATTTGACATTTCCTGCTTTGTTATTCAAACCTGCTGGGGAAAGAACTTTTTTCTGTTTGTTTTACTTTCTTTCTGCTCATCTTACATTGACTTCTTTTTAGCCTTTCCACACATTTTTTTTCCTGCTAGTAAGAGAAGTTTCTTCCACCAAGACACTGCTTCTGTAACAGCATGTCTGGCTCATTTCAGTTGTTTTGAAAATTCAGCTAATAACAGATCTCATTTTTGTTCCTGTCTATCTTCTGTAGTGATGTATTTACTTTAGCTATGTAAGTGTCAGACAAATGCTAAAATACACTTTATAAGTAAGTTGGACAAATAAATACCTAGTAAGGCAAATTATTTACCAGACACTTTTCCATCAGTGTAAATAACTTTGGCCATCTGAAAGGTCAGCATCTAGCTACCCTAGTCAGATAGCAGAGAGAATACCTTCAGGGGACAATGAGTTAGGGATATCTGGAAGTTCCTACCCCTAACTACAGGCTAGAGGAAACAACCAGTTTTGACTAAACACATTACTTTTTGAAAATAGCATTAGGTGTGATGAAGTCTACCCCAAGTGTGGTAGAAATCTTGACTTAATTTTTTAAAGTAAATGATTATTGTAGCCTTTATCAGAACATGTCTTTGTGTTACTGTTAAAAAGTTTTGTTTTGTTTTGTTTTATTTTAAGGATTGAAAAACCCACAAAACCAAAAAAACAACCCACAAACAACCCACAAACAAACCAAAACCCCATGCGGTCAGGTTTGACTAGCTGATAGAAGAAACTACATACAATGACTGAATCTTTCTCTGTGCTACTTACTTTGTTCCATTCTTTTATTACTTCTATGATCTTAACAGATGAATGCACCAATAGCTCATTTTGGTCCTAACTCACCTCTGCCTGCCTGGTTTACTGCCACCAATATTGCGGATACAATATGGCATCTGGAACTTAAACTCAGTGAATGCTTTAAACATTGCTAAGGTCTTGATCCAATTCTCACTGAAGAGACTCACTGAATGTGAATCTTTCCGCTGATTTCAATAGACTCATCAGGGCTTAACTGATATGTTACATCAGAGCTTGTTCACTAAATTTAGGTCTAAATCCATAGTGTCTGTTAGTTTATAATTCATAGCAAAAGAACATGGATAAGAAGTATTTATACTTATGGAAGTGCAAAAGAAAGAGAAAGAGCTGTCTAAACAAGGGACCATTTGCAAAACATAATGAACCAGATTGTTTAAAAGCTTACCTGACCGAAGAACTTAAGAAGTTGTGTTAGTGGAGAAAAATTAGTGGGGGCCCATAGGGAACATATTTTGCCATGAGTTGTTTTTTAAAGTGTACTTTAACTTCCCTCTGTGTTAGGAACATTATACACTATATTATGTATTCTGAGAAGATAGCTGTGTAAAATAAATTCTTCCTTAGTTATCTTATTATTGCTTTTTTTCCCCTCTCTCTCCCTCATTTTTTTTTTTTCCTGTTTTCTTCCCCTCCCACCCCCCCTAACTGATGCTACTTTTCAAGGAATTCCATGGAGACAGATCGCAGAATGTAAAAACATCTAAAACCCTCAAGAGTTTCTGAAGCTTCAGTCCTTAAGTAAGGCTTTAATCACAAAAGACACACAGGTGATTTTTCCCACCTCTGGCAAGTGAACACAATGGAAGAAGAAACCTAAAGATTCTAGCCTAAAGAAGTGATAATTAATGAAAATAAAACATGTGCCTTAGAATGTTGTGATAATGTTGATCTTTTGGGGATTAGTCTTACTACCTGAAAGAATTGATTCCTCTTTATTCTCAGAAACATTGTAATTATTTGAAACAAACTTCCTCACTTCACACATGTCCATACCACCACCCAGTAAAATCATTCAGTCCCTGGCTCCATTTTCTGACACAATATTTTATGCAAACAAGAATATCAGCAGGAGTGTTCTTCTTCAGGTGGTCTCCAGATATGCCCACTCACTGAATAGCTTGGCAAACAGAAAACTGAAGAAGAAGGAAGAATGAGTCCTGATTTAAGAGACATTAGCGACCTACTTTTCCAAATATCAAAGGTAAGCTCTATGTCCTGGATTAGCGTTGGATTGTAAATCAGCAAAGGGAGTTCCACACCGCAACATATACATTTCTGAAAATGGTATGTGCGCAAATATAACCACTGGTTTTATATAGGACTTTGTGAGATTCAATCTAATTCCTTCTGAAACAAGATGCGATGTCACCATGTAGGAGTGCTATATTAATGATCAAATTCCTCTTTACAACATCTGAGAAATGGCTGGGTTACTAGGTGATGGGACAGGTAATTTTCATTATTAGAGATAAATAAACTAGATGATTCTCTGAATTTTTTGGTCTCTCAAGGAACCAGTTAACATATTTTTGAATTGAAATGCAGAACATCCAAGAATATGCGATCTCAGAAAAATACACTAGAAGTTGACTGAGTGATTACCTAGAAATTTGGCTGCCAGCCAAAGATGACTGTTAGGGAGCATGTATGTAGCATCATTTATAAAATGAAGAATACTGTAGGTTACTTATAATTGTCTGCAGCATTCTCACTCTTTATATTATATGGCTATGAAAAAAATATATTCTATAATAAAATAAAAGTAATTTTCCCACTAGTTCAGCCTATCGTTCTGTGGTGGAATGAGGTCTTTGTGTTACATATATCATTCAGTTTCCTTCTTAAAGCTATTTGTTGTTTCCAGGGTAGATATTATCAATGGGTGGCAACTAGATGTTTTCCCCTATGGGAAATGTCAATATACATACTTTTGTTCTTGTTACTGAATGACTGACTTAGTTTACCATATGCTAATTTGAAATGTTAGCCATTTTTTTTTTTTAATCTTGTAGAGAATGAGTTTCTTTTTTGTTATTTATTTATGAAAGTTGATGTCTAAATTTCTCAATATATTTCTGAATGTCTGAAGCTTCCAAGACTCACTGTGTGAAATTTGGAAAATTTGGGAAGTCTGTTCAAAACAGGTATCTCAAGGATTCCAAGGTCCCTCCAGCCCTGCCAGAGTATTTAGCACCTGCAGCTGTCTGTTAGCTTGAAAAGCTTTAGATCAGCTTCTAATTCAATAGCAGAAATGAACTTTGAAACTTGAAAGCTCGTATACCACAACTTTGGGTGGGCTATATAGCAAGGATGCATTGGATCAGTGGTCTTTGAAAGCCAGGGTATCTTGCATACCAGCCTGATGTATGTAGTCTTATATACCTGATGATAGGGATCCTGAAAACCTGAAATCCCTCAGTGGTCAGTACATGACACAAACTCCTTAGAAGCACAGACCTGGGGTTGCTAAAACAAAATAAAGTAGGTTGTTAAAAGCCCTTTGGAAAAAAATGTTAAGAAAAGCAGTATCTCATCAAACAGAAACTTGAATGCGTTTTGGTGTTGGTTAGTGGAAACTGACATTTAAATGAAACAATTCAACTTTGATGAATTGGGATTTTACATCAAAACCCTATTTCATCAGAGAATTCCCAGGTAGCTCTAATAGGATGCTTCAATCAATAGTAAGCAGTAATTGACTTTAATGACTTTAAAAATAAAATTAATACCTTCCATGTTAAATTCAGACATATTATGGTATGATATGCTATGAAGTCAGAGAAAGTGTGGCACACTGTAAAGGTATTAAAGATATAATGAAGACATAAAAGGTAAAATTGGAAGCTGACATTGTACATTGCAAAATAAAATTCCTACATGTCTTCAATGATGTTATTTTTGAAAAAGACAAGCCATCAAAGTGCATATTATTTGGGGGGGGGGGGGGGGGGGGCGAAGGGGAAAATGCTAAACTTTAACAGCATATCCTACCTGATTTTTTTTTATTCAAGTATTTAAAATGACTTTTAATGGAAAATATATATAAGGGTTTTTTAATATTAATTGATTTTTAAAAAGTAGTAGTCTGAATCTCAGAGAGCGTGGTTTCACTATGAAGCAACCACCTCTAGGCAGAAAAGAAGAGCTTGAAGTTCTGCGTCAAGAAAGAGCCACTGGATAAGTACAGTGTGTACTGAAGAAGCTGTAATACAAGCCAGACGTAACTGTAAGAGAAAAGGAAAATGATCTGTAATAAGTGTGTGTGTTTCATCACAAAGATCAGCTGGGATTTCACGTGGGGAATTCAGCACCAATGTGCTTTCTATTTGATCTAAGCAACAGTGCTTTAAAGAAAACCACGGGGTTTTTTCCTTTTTTTTTTTTTTTTTAGAAGAAGACGTGGTCCAGCCCACCAAAATGAGGTACATTAGAAGCAAAATGTGGGAGATAAAGAAATGGAAAGAAGAAGGGAATGAATGTCTACCCTTTGCAGCTTCTAGATCTTTACAGCCTCGTGGTTTGCCGAGTTAGTTAAGGGGAATTTTTTTTCCACAAATTAATTGTGAAACTAATCTATTCTAACATCAGCCATCTTAGTAGTATACTCCCAAAACTTAGCTAAGTTCCCTGTAAAGTAATCACCTCTAAAGGGTGATTCTTCTGAATGATACAAGACACCCATCACAGAATCCAAAACTTGCCCTCTGGCTGGGCCTGTTTCTGCTCACTGAACTGGAAGGGGAGCAGGCCATGACTAAGTCACACTTACTGGGTGACGCCGTGCTTACCCAAATGGTGAGTGACGCTGGTGCACGAATATGTCTGAATATGAGGTGCATTGGATCAGTCGGCTGGACCTGAAGGTCAGTCAGCACTCTCCTTCCATGGGTCCTCCAGCGCGATTCTTAGTAAACTTGTCAAAATATTTCACTGCAACTTTTAAAAAAAATCAAACAGACATTTCTGCAGAAAATGCTCATATCCAGAGAGCCAAGCAAATACAGAGAGATCAACTTTATTCTTTCTCAAAAAAAAAAAAAAAAAAAATCAGTTAGTAAAAAAGAATATGAGTTTTGGATGGGTTTTTTGTTTGGGTTTTTTTGGGGGGTGGGTTTTGGGGTTGCTTTTTGTTGGTTTTTTTTTTTTCTGTTGCTTTTGTTTTGTTCCATTTTGTTATCTTAAGCACGAAAAAAATATCCAACCAAACCATGAGTTTTGATCAGAAACCAAGAAAAAAATTAGCCCACAATTTTTTTTTTCCTTTGTAGAAGACAAAACTAAATGACAAAAATTGAGTTTCAATAAATACCAGAAATTCTATAAGATAATGACAAAAGTGATGGGTTTGTTTTTATTGCATTTTCTTAGAAAGTACATCATAATAACCCAAAGATCCCAATTCTAATTAAAGAGAGTTGATAGTGTGCTTCAGGTAGAATGCTCAAAGAGATGTGAAGAATATTATTACCTTAATAAACTGTCAAGACTATGGAAGAAATTATCTATTCTGTAGTTGGAGTATTATACCCGTGTGCCCTGTTGTTTACTTGTCAGCTGATAGTGTATCAAACCTGTCCTTCAGCCTTTATGCATCTTGTAATAAGTATTTTATCTGAATGAATCTTTATCCTGTAGTCTAAATAAATTCAACTGTATAAATAAGTTAAATCCTATTTGTGAAAGATGCATTTATTTACATCTATTCTTTTACAGCACATCATTGGAAAATATTTCATTTGATTTGAGAAGGAGAGAGCAGTCTGACTGCAAAAAACAGAATTAACACGCAGTAGCATTCCCATAAAAAGCTATCTTTTTTCGCAAATACTTGTGCATTTGTGGGAGTACTCTGTGCAGCCAGGAAATGTCACTGCAGATGAATTTTAAATAAAGTGTTCATATTTCTTTGGGGACTTTCAGATCAGAAAAGGAAATGGAATATTTACAATTTGGTGCATAATTCATTTTCTGTGGGTAACTACTGGTTTTATTTCCACCCCCAGCCTGAATGCATTCAAATCTTGTCAAAAAATAAAAATCATAAATATTCAGCTACAAACATGAAGGCTAGGAGGCAGTAGTAGTAATAATAGTAACAATTATTATTAGTTTAATTATTTTTTTCTTTAGCTATCCACATAAAATAAAAGAAAGGAATAGAAATTTCTGACAGATGTCTTGCATTATTCTTTGAGGAAGAAATATGGTTAAGCAAAACACTGCCACTTTGACATTGTTCAAATGTAGATTTTGTACACCTGCAGATTGTATATCTCTCTCTGATCCTGTCACCAATTTTGCCTTATCCGAGTGCCATTGACTTCAGCAGAGCTGCCTCAGATTTACGTCTGTGCAACTGCATAATCCTTTGGCCCAGCAATCGCCATTCTACCGTGGCATTGGCATTGCACTGAGTAGAAACAGTCCTTTTTTGTGAGTTGTTGGTACAAAGCTCAGTAAAGCAGAGCCCTAATTCCTGGCCTGTATGCCACCTCAACAATGCTAATGCACTAATAATTAATTACTTTGAAGTTTATACATTTCTTTAAGATGAAAGGTGAAGAGTGTGGTATGTGTGCAAAATACTCATATATTGTGTTTTCCTCTTTGGGGGGAAAAATCTAGCAAAGGTCATCTCATCTCACTGCTAACCTGATATACAGCAGATAAAAAGTTTCAGTCTGATTTCATGCCTGTCATAGCCCCTATATCACTCTGCATTTATGGAATATTTCAAAGTTGTGATCATTTCTATCCCAGTCAGATCTCAGAGAGGGCTTTGCACTTGATAACAGAATGAGGCTGCCGAGTTCCTTATAAAGGAGGAAATGGCAGGAGTGCATTCAACCTATTTTGAACAAATTGCATTGGCTGACAGTCAAATATCATATTGATTTTAACATTCTTCACTTTATAATTTGCTACATGGTCCTAGTCCAGCATATCTTGCCGACCTTCTTATACCCCTCCGTTATAGGCGGCTTCAGGTTTAGTGAGGTGTATTTCTAACCTGTTTTAATGACGGAATACGCACTGCCCCCTGCTGAAATGCCACCAGAAGGCCTTCTGTTTTTTTTCCTCACCAACATTTCTTTCTTCAAACTATATTGTCACCAGTATTGGACATATGCATGATTTTGGGGCCAAAACTTTAGTGATATAGATGGTTCAGTTACCCATTTTAGGACTGTGAATAATTATACCAGTTAAGTTTTTGGTCATTCAAAAGCCTTATTGGGTGCTTCTGGTTTGTGTCTCCAATGTCAAACAAATCTTGTACCCAGCGTTTAGATTCACTGAGCAATCACACCGTTAGCAGAAGTTAAAAGATATTTTTAGGTAATAGGTGTCTTTTGGAACAGTCTATCAAAGTGCATTTGGAGATATTCGTCTTGCCTAGCTTCAGACATCTAAAATTTAGCTGTGTAGTCTAACCTACCAAAATAGGTTTCTACTTTAGTCCATGGAGGGATATCAAGACTCCAGAAGAGAATTCATCCCTTCTCAGAAACTTGTCTTAGGATGAGACAAATTGTGCTCTCTGTCTGCCTCTCCCTCAGTCACTGGATCTGTTTCAGACTATGTAGCTGAACTTAAGAGACACGATTCTCGCCTTTAAAGCACACAAGCGTCCAACTGAAATCCATTCTATGTCTTTAAAATTAAACTGTAGAGCTTGTTGCAGTTCTTTGTTCTTATTTTTCTAGATCTGATATATTTTGAGGATATATTTCTTTAAAAGCTATTCTCATTTACTGAATTATGAGTAATCCAATATGTAAAAAGTCAGCATGCCTTTGTGAACTTATAAAACCAAACAACAAAAATCCATCCCCCAAAACAGAAACCACAGTCCTCCCTGCAAAACTACACCTGCTCCAACTGCAGCTCTTTCTCTCCTTCTCCTCTCCCAGTTGACGGTATACAAGTTTAACACAGAGAGCTTTACTTTTCCTATGTGTGATCGGAAACTGTTCTTTTTTGGACTGTATCCTTGGCCTTTATTAAACCTACTGTACAGAACAACTCTGCATTACCAGGAGAACTGGCAGATTAACCTCCCAGGCCTTTGATCATGGAACAGGTCCTCCTGGAAGCTATGCTAAGGCACATGGAGGACAGGGAGGTGATTCGAGACAGCCAGCATGGCTTCACCAAGTCCTGCCTGACTAACCTAGTGGCCTTCTATGATGGAGTGACTACAGCAGTGGACACGGGAAGGGCTACAGATGTTGTCTGTCTGGATCTCTGTAAGGCCTTGGACACGGTCCCCCACAACATCCTTCTCTCTAAACTGGAGAGAGATGGATTTGATGGGTGGACTGTCCGGTGGGTGAAGAATTGGTTAGATGGTCACATCCAGAGGGTAGTGGTCAACGGCTCAATGTCCAGATGGAGATTGGTGACGAGTGGAGTCCCACAGGGGTCCATATTGGGACCGGTACTGTTTAATATCTTCATCAGTGACATAGACAGTGGTATTGAGTGCACCCTCAGCAAGTTTGCAGATGACACCAAGCTGAGTGGTGTGGTCGACACGCCAGCGGGACGGGATGCCATCCAGAGGGACCTGGACAAGCTTGAGAAGTGGGCCCATGTGAACCTCATGAGGTTTAACAAGGCCAAGTGCACCTTGTCCTGCACCTGGGTCGGGGCAACCCCTGGTATCAACCCAGGCTGGGGGATGAAGGGATTGAGAGCAGCCCTGCCGAGAAGGACTTGGGCGTACTGGTGGATGAAAAGCTGGACATGAGCCAGCAATGTGCGCTCGCAGCCCAGAAGGCCAATCGTATCCTGGGCTGCATCCCAAGAAGCGTGGCCAGCAGGTGGAGGGAGACGATTCTGCCCCTCTGCTCTGCTCTGCTGAGACCCCACCTGGAGTACTGCGTCCAGCTCTGGAGCCCTCAGCATAAGAAAGACACAGACCTGTTGGAGCAGGTCCAGAAGAGTGCCATGAAAATGATCAGGGGGATGGAACACCTCTCCTATGAAGAAAAGCTGAGAGATTTGGGGTTGTTCAGCCTGGAGAGGAGAAGGCTTCAGGGAGACCTTATTGCAGCCTTTCAGTACTTACAGGGGGCTTATAAAAAAGATGGCAGCCAACTTTTTAGCAGGGCCTGTTGCAACAGGACAAGGGGGAATGGCTTTAAATAAAGTGGGGTAGATTTAAACTAGATATAAGGAAGAAATTTTTTACACTGAGGGTTGTGAAGCACTGGCACAGGTTGCCCAGAGAGGTGGTGGATGCCCCATCCCTGGAAACACTGAAGATCAGGTTGGACGGGGCTCTGAGCAACCTGATCTAGCTGAAGATGTCCCTGCCCACGGCAGTGACAAGGATGACCTTTAGAGGTCCCTTCCAACCCAAAGTACTCTATGATTCTATGATTCTATGATAGTTCTAATTTCCTGCCTTCAACTATGCCAGGTTGCCTGGAGGCTGTTGGAAAGTGCTAACCTGGAGCATTAACTCATATTAATCAATGACTCTGCTACAAGTCAAAGAAGAAGCTGAGGGTTCACCTAAAAATGTCACATGCCTTCACTAATCAAATGGCTGTGTCATTTGGTACATTCCTCTTGGACAGAGCTTTTTTTAATGACATATTGGTAGACTACTTGATTTGAACATGGCCATTTTCCCTTTTGTGCTTCTTTGCAATTTTAAATGGTTAAGTATGAAGAATATCCCACCCATTTCAGGTGAATTTCTTTATTTACTTTACATGTCTTCTCCAAGGGAAAAAACTGTGGATAGTTCCAGAGATTAATTATTGAATCCACCTTCTGTGGGGGCACATATCTTTGAAAAGGATCCTGCTGCTTACTGCTATTCATTTCTTATTCTTAAACGCTTGCCTTTGGTTTGAATATAATGACCATTTCTATTTGGTCTATTTCTATACTGAAATCAGTACAGGCTACTAAAGAGAGATGTTTCTGATGTGCAGAAAGCCTTGCCTCATAAGATCACCTGTGTTTTGTCTTGGGTTTGGGTTTTTTTTTATGTTACCATTTCTGACTGATTTTTTTTTTTTTTTTTTTCTGGCTTTATTTTTACATGGTACTTACTTTAGGTCAGAGCTTGTCTTTTCATCTCTGATCAAAGAGCAGAATGATATTCTGGTACATAAGAGCTGTTCTTAAATATTGTCCTAACTGTTACTGAGAAGGCAACATGACCTTATTAATTCCTTAAACAACAAACCAAAATACTTAAGTCAAGGAAATCATTATCTTAGGCTCCCTCTCTAGTCATTCAAATAGTATATGTCTTGTGTGTCTTCATTCTTGATGAAATATATACTGAATCTAAGCCAACAATGTTCCCCACATAGGTGTTTTGGTTAGGTGCCCTGAGTTTGGACCTCTGTTTACTCCCTAAGATATTTTACTGCTGTTTCTCTTAATTCAGTAATTCCTCTAAATGGATTTGAAAATAACATTATTGATTGAAGACACCTTTTGGTGAAAATAGGAAGAATCTGCAGTGCTTTTTTACTTGTTTACCCATGTCCCATGGTGTTTGCTTTATGAATGTGCCCCTGTTCCTGTATGTGCAGAGAGCGGTCTCTTGTACTAATAAACATAGAATAAGGGGGAACATAGTGCAGAATATTTTACCTTAAAATTGTAATGAACAGAAATTTTATGCTGACCAATAATAATAATAAATATATGATCCACCTAATGTAGAAACACTTGGTTAGTTCTAGGAGATGAATTGTCTTAATAGTAGACAGATTAGGAAAATTAGCCTTATTGTTGACATAAGTAAATTAAGGTTAAATTAATACAAATCAATTTTTTTTTTTTAGTATTTGCACTGAGGAAAGTAGTTTCATGCTTTCTTCAGTATACTGTAAAGTCTCATCTCTAAATGCTTCTTTCCTAGAGTGGCCTTAGCACTTATTAGGATAATTGTGTAATCAAACAAAGCATTTCTGTTGGGTTTGCTAAGGCAAGGACTGACTGCAAGTCACTACATTCAGTTATTCACAAAACTTTATTTTTCTTAATATCCATTGGTGGAGGTAGTGATAATGTTTTTGGTTGACTCAAACAGAAATTTTGAGGAAAAAAAAAATCAAAGAAACCAAAACATTTAAAGTGTCCCCGGATTTTATTTTGGGACTTCAAACCCTTTTTTTGCGTGCTTGAGAATAGTCCTTTTTTCAAATAAAAAGGCTTTAAAATTAAAATATATAAATAAACCATATTTTCAACATTTTTCTGCCAATGCACTGAGTTTGAGTTAGTGTTGCAATAGTTTGACAATCAGAAAAAATAAATTTCTTAGCAATTAAATCACAATTACTAGATATAATAAAGGTATTTTAAAATAATCACCCTCTCCCACTTAAATCATAGCAAAAAAATTGTGATTAGCAAATTTGCAGAATCAGGGAGCATTACTGATTTATCATACTATTATTTACTGATTTATTTTATTATTATAATTTATATAAAAATTATTTATCATATTATTATGATTTTTCATATTAGTCTTTACTGAATTATTTTATATATTATCATTATTATTATATTATCATTATTATTATTTACTGAATTATTTTATATATTACTGATTTATCATATTATTATTTGATTTATCAGGGTCTTCAAGTAGGTTTTTGTACTCCAGAAGCCTTAAGCCTATGTTTAATTGCTTCCCTGAACCAGGGCCTGAATCATGACTTGCACCTATTCTTTCTCTACCTGCATCAGCATTGAAACATCAACTGTATTTCTACTTACAATTTTTTGTGACACCGTCAACACGTGAACAAGATCTCTGCAGGTATTTTTTTTTTCCTCTTGCCTGCAAATAGTTTTCATCAAAAAGGCTGAATCAAATAACTATCCAAAATAATGCAGATATTTGTTTATCTTACCCTAAGAAGAAATAAAACACACATTTATACACTCTCAGAGACACACACAGATGTGCTAAAGGGATGAAGTGCTGCCTTCATTGCAAATGACAAAGAAACCAAATGGATTGCTAAAAGCAATATCGCCTCTTCTCCCTCCGCAAGGGGAAATGGCTGTAGCTTCTGTACGTTAGCTGCCTAGAAAAAAACTTTATTATGCTTTCTCTGTCTTGCTTTTTCCCCTCCTCGCTCTCCCCCCTTTTCTCTTTCAGTTTATCTGTTCATCACATAGCAAATGCAACGTCTTCTCAATATATCTCCCTTTCAGATTTCATTGACCTATGACCCATAATGTCCCAATTTGCTTCAAGTACTTTTATTTATGCCATTCCTAGGACCTATATATTTTGATCTAGGAAACAGTATTTTCTCCTCACTGCCTATGGAGCACACTTTGCAGGTACCATCAGTTCAGAAAAAGCAGTCACCCAATATATGAGATTGTGACAAGGTATAATCTAATGGTAGTTATGTGAACCTCCAATAAACTAGTGGTACTTCACAGATTACTTGGAGAGAAAGTCTTTTAGCGTGCTTGAAGAAGTATGAAATGAATTTCATTTCCTTCTCATTTGCCTTGCTTTTGAAAGGTTTCATGCAAGATATGTGACCAACTATTATAGTACTAATCCATCCATGACAGAGCTCAATTTTCCCTGAGAATTTACTTCTGAATGGGCTGCAGAAAAACTTGAAAGCTCAAAATTAAAGTACACTGAACAGAGCAACCACTGAGCTGTGGGCAGCTGTCTGTCAAGAAAACCAGTTGGAACAAAAATGTAAATTAGATTTTATTTTCATTTATGCTTTAAAAGAGGTAAAGTTTTACAGCCCTGTGAGTAAACAAGAGCAACGAGATGGAAGTGATGACAAGCTGCTGTTGTTGTGAGTTATTCTCATTAAATTAAATATAAAAAAAAAGGACCACGGGTTACTGACAGTTTTAAAACAGAGCACTGTACTTCATTTAGTCACCCATTGTAAGCAGAAACTCTGTGGTAATTCAGGCACTGATTTTATTTTGTTTTTTTTCCCTTCGTGTCACTAGCCAGATAACTTTGGTATGTTATAGCCACAATTCTTGAATAGGGTCCTGAGAGTGGCTAAAATGGATTGTAAAATGCATAGTGCAATTAAGATAATACTATATAAATACAGTGCTCAAAAGAGTGAAGTAAGCCTGTTACTGTTAAGGCACAGAGAAGGCTGTGATGGCGCCATGATGTAGTACTCGCCTACCCCACGACGGAGACAGCGCATGTCGCACCGTGCAGTGCAGGCAGAAGGCCTGTGGTCCTTCCCACTGCTGCTTCTTGTCAGAGGAACAGGGGCGAGAGGGGAGATGGATGGGATGCCGGTCAGGGAAGGTGGCACGTTCGGCCCACTTTACATCAGGGAAGACACCCCATAAGGGGATTTGAAATGTGACTTCTTTAATTGATGCCGAAAGCTGGTCTGGCTTCGAATACACCGGGAGCAAGATAAGTGAATGGGAGGCTGATTTCACACACCTGCTTCCCATCTACACAGTTTATATAGCTATCACCGTATGTGAAACTCAGGGTGGTGTTTCCTTATTTCTGACTGTGGGTGCTGGAATATAGATGTTTCTATGTGAGTTAGTCACCGTGGCCTGGGCAAGGGGAAAAATCAGACCGTTTTAGAGCATGCTTCATTTGACCCATCTTAGATGTGGGCCTGAGATGAGTATTGTCCCAAAAGCTCCCATTTTTCTCCACTGGATGTGAAGGAGTCTGGGTGAGTAGCTCAGATGGAGATGTCTACATGTAGGCAGAGCAAACTCACCCTGATGCATATCCTTACATTAACAATATAATGATTCTCAGTTTGAAACTGCCTGTACATGAGGACTAATTTCTTGACAAATATTGACAAATTTAATCTTGGCCTAAAAAGCTCTCTAGTTTGGCTGTGAAAAGAACTATTTTTGTGGCACATATGATTACATTCTACCTCTGCCCTGCAGCAAAACTGCAAACATTTGTGAATTTGCCTGAGGCAAAAAGTCACTGTTTCCCAAATTACATGTTGTCTTCAACATCTGATAATCACTGCCCTGGAGAATGAAAGGTGAAATGGAAGGATATTTGGTGAAGCCAGAAAAATATGAGATTCCCTCCCCCCCCAAACAGAATTGCAAGTAGTAGGACAGATCAGTAGAGCTGCAGCAATTTATGCCAGTTGAGAATATGACCCAGAGCCTATTTCGCAAAAAATATTATCTTTTTTTTTCCAATAAATGTTACAGCTAATATAAACTAGAAGAGGAAAACATGTCCATCCCCTTGCCACTGTATGACATTGAAGAAATACCCTGAAAATATTTTTCAGTGTTTTGACAAGTACATTGTTCTCAGATCCCTACAGAAATTTTTCAAGGTGTTGGCCACAGGGAAGCTCACAGCATCTATGACGTAGTTGTCCATAAAGTTGGCCAGTAATGAAAGAACTTCATTGGAAGGAGCAGACTTTTTGTGAAGGTGGTCCATACATCAAAAGGCATGGGCACTGGGCATGCCAAACTTTTTCATACTCAAGTTGAAATAATTGCTGCCAGTCCCATGATTGCACCCAATATATCTAGAACGTTTAAGAAAACACTTTTTTTCCCACACAAGTGATTAATATGCTGTCCAGTACACAGTTACACTATTCTGTATTTAATTCTAGACACTTTTTTGCACCTAATTTATCCTCTCACAGTTCTACCCACATGCGTATGGGCATCATTTAATATGTCTTGTTCATTTTTTTTATTTTTTTTTTTTCTTTCTCGTATTAACACAAGGAATGGCAAGTACACATCATAGCTGGTTTATATTGCCTGTTTCAACATGTACCACATAAAACCCTATCTCATATTAAAAAAAAAAGGAAAACACAGAAGGCTTGTAATTAAATAGTTAAAAAATGTTTCTCACAAACATTTTCCTTCTTTTACAAATTAACTATTTTCACAAAGATATTGTTTATTTGTATTTAAAAGAAATAAGTTTTCATGAAAGGTCTTAATATTGTATTGGAAAGGCATCTGTATTAAACCAGAAGTTAAAAATCCCATTTATTTTTAAGACTCTGAGGCCCTGGAAAAGATATTCTGTCTCTTTTTGCTTGCAGATAGCTTACATCATTGGCAATAAAGAGCTGCTTCATTATATGATAAGGTACGGTATTATTAAAAGGAAACATAGTCTGTCTGAGTAAAACCAACTGCATCCCAAAATATTTGCTCTCTTTGAAAGGAGGATACCTCCTGCTACTTTTCCTTTCAGGGTGCTTTACATCTAACATCAGTGTTGCAGGATCTCAGCTATCAACATCTATCAATCAATCAAATGTGACATTGTTTTTGCTGTAAAGGAGGAGAACTTGGCAGGTCTCCAGCAGCAACCAATGTCTTAAGGTTTTACTGGCAAATGATGGTTTAGGAGCTGCCATGCTGGATCTGTGTTGGTTCATCCAGCCCAGAGTCTTGCCTTCATTAGTGGCTGGTGCCTGGGACTCAAAGGGTGGTGCAAGATCCTCTGCTCCTGGAGGGGTGTCTTTGCAGGAAAAGTGCTTCTGACTTCCCAGAGTCTCTACTGGCAGTTTAGAGAATGACAGACTTGAATATTCTCTCCTCTTTCCTATTTATAATCCAGGCTATGGAATTTCAGTCAGAACTTCTGCCTTTGGTAAGCTTAAGTACCTGAAGACAGAGGAAAGAGGAAAAGCAAGCAACTCTCTTCAAAAAAAATTAGGTATGGGAAGGAAAGTATTTCTGTCTGAAATTCCATTTATTTGAATACAGGACTAAAACTATACTATTTTCTTGCAGAAACAAACAAACAAACAAAAATCTAACACTTGACCTTCTGTCATTGTGTGTTACTGACATCCATTTACAAGTTACTTGCGTGATAGGTCATAAAGTGTTGGAATTTATGCCAATCCTGTGACATTATACACATTGCAGAGTTCAAAGCCCAGCTGTTTGCAAAGAATTTCCTCTACCTGCTGCCACCTCTTTTTTGTTATGTGTCTTTCTTGCTATGAAAAAAGATTTTTGGCAGCAGAAACTTGCACCTTTTTAGATTATTGGTGGTTCCAATCACTAGTCAAAACTAGACATTTGCGGCCACTTAGGGGCAAGGAAGGTAACAAAAATCCTGAGACAGACACTACTTCTGTTGCATGGACAGGCCATGTGATAAAGGCTTGATCCTGCTTAGTACCAAGTGCCTATTGCAAGCCATTGAGCTGTTTCAGCTCTTTTTTTAACTTTTGTCAACACTAATTTTCTTAAATTTATCCTGTCAGTTCAGATTCTTCCAGTATCATGAATCACATTTTGACATAGTCACAATGAAATACACTTTCATTTTCTTCTGAAGTGGCATTTCATGTTGGATTATTATTTTTGTAATTGTGTATTAAATAAGACATATTTCAATCAAAATATTTTTTAAAGGGATTTCTAATAAAAATTTTATGACCTTCCCTTTGCAGGTTTTGTTCTAATCTCTGTCTTTCTCCCTGTTTCTTCACAGAAGATGAATTCTCCAATTAATTGGAAAATAATTGTCAATTTCAAATTCTTCTAAATTTCTTGAGAAATCATTCCTATCATTAACTCTTTCTTTTATTCTACCACTAGGGAAAACTCAGTCCTTCTCAGACTGTAAAACACAATGCTTACCAGTGTAAGATATTAATGAATTAGCTACAAATGGTAAAGCATTTTGAAATGCATTAGTTAATGGAGCGTCTACAACAACAGTAGTGTAGTACATTCTCCCTTTTCCATCAAGAGTGGTTATATGTTTGCACACATGTGAAAGACAAACATAAGTTTACACAGGGGTAAGTGGATGAACATAGTGTGTTGTGATTTTGAGGTTTCTTCCCAGCTTAAATTACTCAAGGTCTAGTAACAGCCATCTCTTTGCATCTATCGGCACCAAAATAGACAAAATTAAAAAGTCTCTTTTTAGAGCATAAAGAAGTTTCATGTGAAGCTTAATCGCTGAGCTGAGATATGACAGAACTGTATTAATTCCCAATTCTGCCATAAAATCTTAGCGTCATCAGAACTGGAAATAAATGTGAACAGCGGAAGATTCAGCTAGATGCACGGTGGGATTTCCATTTTACCTACACACTACACAAACGTGGCCAAGTTTGACCATGGATGATCAGTATGGTCTTCAGGCTCTTCAGAGTAAGGGACAACATATATCATACTGCCTTACCTCCAAACACAGGTTTCTCACTAATTTTGACACAAACTGCTTTCAAGCAATGTACTGTATGTCTCGTCATTTGGAAACTTCAAGAGGAAACAACTTTTATACTGTACCTAATAAATCAGCTCTGAGAGAAAAAAAGAATTCTTGGGGTTTATGCCATTTAAGTAAATCCCACATTTCTTATTACATTAAAAAAAACCAAACACAATTTTATATATTGTAATTTTTTTGCTGAAATACATTCCCATGA
The DNA here is from genome assembly GCF_965638725.1 of Aptenodytes patagonicus. Lineage (NCBI taxonomy): Eukaryota > Metazoa > Chordata > Aves > Sphenisciformes > Spheniscidae > Aptenodytes > Aptenodytes patagonicus. The sequence continues at coordinate 8,158,357 of NC_134982.1, read as the reverse complement.
GAAAAAAAAAAAAGTGCCAGCATATTATTTTTAAGTAAAAGCTTAGAAATATACTCCAGAAAAAACAACAACGACAAAAAAAAAACAAAACCCAAAAACCAGCTAGCAAATCCAATGTGGATTTTGTCTGACATTATACCAGTTGATACTTATTTTGATATGGCTGGAGATTGGGGTGGAAAATAATGACGTACAGACCTCTCAGGTATGCAACTTGCTGAGACATTTTAAGGAAAAGAAACCCCAAAACAAAACCCAAGTAAGAGTTATTTTCACTTGCACGTGTGAGTGCCTTTGAAAATTTAGTTCTTTAATCTCTTTATGTATCATTTCATTGTGTCCTGTAAAATGGTAATGTTGTCTCTCAGCTTTGTGTTTTAACAGAATAATTTCTGTGTTTAAGCAGCACTTAGAACATGAGACTCTGGATTTAAGACCTTGAGCTACTACTGTGATGAAAATAATTTGTAAGTAAGTCCAGGTGGGAATCTGCTATAACCATTTTCTGTCTCTACCTTTGATTCAACTGGAGAAACAGGATTATTTATCTTCCAGCAGAAACTTTGGAAGCTTTTTCTTCTGCAATATCTTTTCATACTTTTGCTCATATGTCAAAGGTAAGACCAGAATATTTGTATTAATCATAAGAATTCCTTGAGGTCTTCCAATACTAGATATACTGCAAAAAGAAAAGCTATTTACTTTTCTTCTATTTATCTATTTTTTTAATGGAAGCTTGACGCAAGTGGTTAAGCTTTCCCAGCATGGAAAAACAGATATTTAGGGAAACATAATTTCAGACTCTATGGTTTTATTGTAGTTCCTACTTACCTGTAGTTTTGAAGCCCATATTGGTGCTGTGTCTAGAAATCTATTGATAATCATCTATTGAAATGAGGTTAAAAAGAAAAGGAAGAACCTACAAATAAATATGACAGAAGCAGGGAAGCAGGAAGACGGAGAAGACTACAAAATATTAATATAAAAACCAGCAACAAAGAGAAAGGACCGGGGAAATAGGCAGCTCATAGGAACTCATGCTGGGGCTTTTGTTACAGAAGGAAGAGCCTGGAAAACAAACACAAACATAAAGTCTGCGCTCAGTGTGTGCCTTTAAGCCATTGGCATTAATTAAGATTCTATGGCTTACAAACAATTATGACATAATTAAAGTAAGATTCTTTCTACAGTAAAACAATAAGAAATGACTTTTAGAAACCGTGGGAACTATTAAAACAGCACATCAGTACCAAAATGAGCAATATTTACTAGTATTAGCACTATTAAAATGCCTTTTGAAGACAAACTTAGGCAATTATTACTCAGAAAAAACTCACACTTCGAGATATAGAACAATGATAATTAAATCCCTTTCTCTATATATCTCTGGTTTTGGTGTTTGACAGAATAGAGTCTTTAAGAGAATCTATTTTAATGGTCTTGAATTAGCAAGATTTTCAAACAGAGAGAGTGCACTTAGCAGGAGGCTGATATCTACTGAAAGCTTTATTATTGGTATTATTACATAGGTTAGCGAGCTGTTTTAAAGGCCCATTCTACAGAGGCATACCCGTGATGTCTAAGTACTGTAATATCTTGCAAAATTTCAGAGGTTGGATATTGTGCATTTAGGCTCAGTCTCCACTTATTGCAGGAAGTTTGGAGCACAATATGAGTTCTTCTTACATTTATGCTATTAAGATTATGGGGGAAAATAGGTTACTTCTACCTTTAAATAAAGTCTTATTTTGTTTGACATTGTAGATGTCAAACAAAGAAAATAAACATACCACTGCAGCCTTGGCTAAAGAAAATTTTGGGGAAGGAAAAAACCAACAACAAAACCACACATTAAAAAAAACCCAAACAAACCAACAAATAAAAGAAGCAGCAAAGAGTGAAAAAGTTATTTGACTTGAAATGAGTGGGCTGCTGAGTCCAGTGTTCAGAAACAGAAAAGATCAGATTTCTTGGTCATTATCCTTTGCATTGTTCATTATACCATAATGTTCAGCTTTGGAATATAATTGCATTAGAAGAGAGAAAACATTATTTTTCATCCCTATTTAAAAATATATAAATTTGTTAGAAGATCTTGGAAAAGCAACAAAGTGATTCCTGTTTGTGATTGACAGTGGGTGAACATCTCTATTGCACATATTATTACAGGGGATTTGACACTAAGTGCCATGGCATGGTCTTTTCACAATAAAATTCAGTCCTTGATGCTGTTTATTCATTCTGTATTAATTTAATTAAAGAGATGTGCAATATCATTTAAGTAGGACGATGCAAATTTGGGTTATATAGAAAAGAAAAAGGTCAAGGTCTGGTATGAATAATAATATTTTTATTATATTTAACCATAAATGAGAATGAAAAATGTAGATAAGAATAATTATAATAATAGTTAAAAATACAAAAATGTGCTACTGAAGTTAAACTTGATGGAATTTCTCTAGCAAAATATTTTTGTATTAATAAGCATGATTTATGGAAAATAATAATAAAAAAATGTTGATAGACAAGTCTTTGGGTCATGCTGATTTGAATTTTCCTGCTTCTCCAAACAAAGACGAAGTGATTCCTTTCACGTCAGTTCAAAGTCAGAAAGTATTAATCTCAGCTGCCCTGGAAGCATTTGTTGTAAAGTTCATGACAATCTTGGTTTGGATGAGTTGGCATCTTCTGCTGAATTTTACATCCTGTGATACATTTTTATCCTGTAGTCCCAATCATGGGAGATTTACTCCAGATACAGACCTGAACCATAGTTACATGAGACATCCATTCTGAAAATCTCATCAGAAATTACCTTGACTCAAGTGGATTCTGGTCAATTTTGAACAAATTGACAATTTGATATGTTACAAAGCATTTTAATAGTTTGACTGTTTGCTTCAACACAATGAAGGAAAATTCTGATTCTCAGTCATTTATATGCTGCGCTATTTCAGGAATAGCATCTTTGTCATGAGAACCCCACTCCACGCAGATCAGTATGGTACAAGATAATGCCCTTGCTCTATAACAGTTTTTAAGTCTAATACTGAAGTTGTGTTCTCCTGCAAAAACAGCTGTCTGAAACTGACTGAATTTAATCAAAAGGTCCTACTTCATCACAAAAGGCTAGATCTGCTGTGCATAAACCTCAAATGAGATTGCTGGCCCAATAAGCCTCACATTTCAACTCAGCAAGGCTGAGTAAAGCCCTCTTTGAAATTCATGGCTAGACAACCGCAATATTAGACACAGACTATTTCATAGGCGTTAACTCAAGCACTTGTTGACCTATCTGGATCCCCATGTTTTGATCCTCCAGGCAACAACAGAACACACTGGCATTAGTTTTTCAGATCAGCCCATCCCTTCGTCAGAGACCGTAGCCTCCTGAGAGCTATTCCAGCACCAGCGATGATGTTTTTGCCCTTCACAGATATGAAAAGGTTTTGTTTCAGCTGTGTTCCATATCTGTGAAACATGGAGCTTCCTTACTCCATCAAGGAACTTGGTATACTAAAATTTTATTATTTACCACAAGGTCTTATCCATTGTAACTCCTTCCTGTTTAAAGTGTTAATCTGGCAAAAGTAGTGGACCTAGTTTTCTTATAATTTATAATTAGGAAATTAGCAAAGTCAGCAAAAATACTGCTGCTTATCTATGAGTTGGTCTAAAGACTAATAGTTGGTCTAATCATCTTATCAGTGGACTAAAATATGTACTCTGCTTAGCTTTTCCTTTTTTCTTTTTTTTTTCTTTTTTTTTCTTTTTTTTTTTTTTTCCCCTGGCTGAAACAACAAAGTCCTGAAACTTTCTTTAGATGGCTGGATAATTTCCCAGGTACTCTCTTTTCTTATTGTGGAAGGGGAAAGAAAAGTATCTTGCACAGAGTTCTTCACAAAGTAGGATATTTCCGAAAAAATTCCATTGTGGTGAAGACCATAATCTTGGCTGGTGATAGTGCATAGTGTCTGGATCTAAAATAAATTAATCTACAAATTCGGATAGCAGGCCATTTCTAAGGCAATGGTTATTATTAGTAGATTAAGCATAGAGCCTTCTCTGAAATACAGACTGCATTAATGGGCTACCATAAATTGGGCATAACATAAATATATGTCTAAGGTTCACACATACTCCTTAGATTTATTAAACTTAAGGTCTACTCTCACCTCATTCTTCACAGCAAGACTGTTCATTCTTTTCTCCCACTTAATGCAAGGAGTTTTTTTCAAGAATCGTCTTAATATATATTTAATCACCAAAGAAATCACATGATCTCAGAAGGAAGTTGGTCTTGTAACTAGAATAGGATGTCATGGCCATAAAAAGTATTGAAATGATTCCAATGTACTAAAAAAATATACTTCAAAAGACGGAACTTTTCCCTTTTCTGTGCACTAGCAACTTTAGCTAATGGCAATCTACAATAGCATAGGAGCCAGAACTTTGACATTTACAGTATTATGCAGAATAAGCGTCACATCTAGGTACAAATTTTCCCTGTTGTTTTCCTGCTCATATTTTCTATTTGAACTCCACTTACCAAGACGATGAGTCCTCATTAGAAGTGTCTCATTTGGTCCCACAGCCAAATAAAAGCGAAAACAAACCATGTTGAAACTTTTTTTACATCTCTCTCTTTATTTGGTGCCTAGTAAATGATGTGCCAGGGAATTTCTGCCCTTGGCTTCCGAACTTCATTCAGTACCTGTATCATCATTCGTGTAGAAGAGTATATTAACATGTAGAGAACAGGAGTACATTAGCAATCATAATTTCTTTCAGGTACTAAAGGCAGTTCATTTTGTTGGTGCAAAAAGCCTCAGGTGCTAAGTACGTGGTATAAGAGCTGGAAAAAGAACCCCATAAATAATTAAAAAAATAATAATTAGGCATAGCTACATGGAGGTTTAGCAGTAATTTCCATAAATGGACATCCTGCGTATTGGGTTAGCTGATTTGTCTTTTTTCTGTGATAAACCATAAAACCCGAGATTCAATCATTTTCATAGCTAATGTTTTGCATATCCTGTAATATAATGTATTTTTTTTAAATCACTACAGATGGGGAAATGCAATGGCTCATGAAATTGGTGAGGGAATATAAGGTCTTTGGATCAAATCTGCACTTACACAAGTATGAGCTTGTAGCTGTAAGACTGCAAACTCCGATCCTCTGGAACAAGGCAAACTTGAAACCTTAAACCTTGCAAGAAGGTCAGTAGGAAAAAATGAAAGAAGAAATACACTTTCTGCTGATCCTCTCTGCATTGGTAAGTAGCAGAGCCTCAGTCATTTCCAGCATGTCCTGGTTTCAGCAGGGATAGAGTTAATTTCCTTCCTAGTAGCTGGTACAGTGCTGTGTTTTGGATTTAGGGTGAGAACAATGTTGATAACACACCGATGTTTTAGTTGTTGCTAGGTAGTGCTTACACTAGTCAAGGACTTTTCAGCTTCCCATGCTCTACCGACTGAGAAGGCTGGAGGTGCACAAGAAGCTGGGAGGGGGCACAGCCAGGACAGCTGACCCAAACTGGCCAAAGGGATATTCCATACCATGTGACGTCATGCTCAGTATATAAAGCTGGGGGAAGAAGAAGGAAGGGGGGGACGTTTGGAGTGATGGCGTTTGTCTTCCCAAGTAACCGTTACGCGTGATGGAGCCCTGCTTTCCTGGGGATGGCTGAACACCTGCCTGCCCATGGGAAGTAGTGAATGAATTCCTTATTTTGCTTTGCTTGCATGTGTGGCTTTTGCTTTCCCTATTAAACTGCCTTTATCTCAACCCATGAGTTTTCTCACTTTTACCCTTCCGATTCTCTCCCCCATCCCACCGGGGGGGAGTGAGCGAGCGGCTGCGTGGTGCTTAGTTGCTGGCTGAGGTTAAACCACGACACAGCACAAACTGAAGCCTGGTGACAACTCTCTTTAGGTGCCCTGGCAGATCACTCTGAGTCACAGCACTGGCAGTGGTTGCTTGAACACGGTTGACTTCTTTCATGCCTGTTCTCCTTACTGTGACATTGCACACCATGTATTTTTTCCAAAACATGTATCACACTGCATTACATCCAGTGTCTTGTTTTTCCTCATGAGAGCTAACGGGGCTTCTGGTCTGTAAGAATTCCTTCATTACCAGAATTAAAAGCTATATATAAAGGCCAAATATTAATTGTTAACATTATTTTGCTTTAGCATATGTAATATTATCTTTTGAAAGCATTTCTAGAAATTAGAGAAACTAATTATATAACCTAATAGGGGCTACTGAGTGGCCTTTATGAAATCTTTTTCACTGTCCTTTGGCTTACAGGCATATATTCATGTTAAGAAAAAACATGCTGCTGTAATTAGGTGTAATTGGAGTCTTCTGACACTATGGACCTGACAGAGTCCCTTTGAAGTCAAAGGGAGTCAGCTGAAGGAGAGACTTCGGATCATGTTGTAGCTCATCAGAGAAGTCAACTTGCAAGCCTTCCCACGCATTGGTTTGCAAGTCTTCCATTCCCCATGGCTGGGAAACTCTCCACCAGCCCTGAGGAAAGAAGAAAAGAAATAAGTAAATAAGAAAGCGTTGAGAGAAGGAAGTGAAAGAAGACAGATGGAGGTAATGCTGTCAAAGATTAATGCACTGGTTCTTATCCATTTGAAAACACAGTCTGAAAATCTACTCCAGTTGTCCTAGACCAAATAAAAGCTACAGCATCCCCACCACATTTCTGCGTAAATCTGTTCATCATCATGCAGCTATCTGTAATGCACTGTTTAGAATGTTCCATTTGGGGAAGAAAAAAAAAATGTGGGAAATGTGGTGGTATACAACTGCATTTGTCATCCCAAAAGAAAAAGCTTTTTCCAGATGAGGAGAGAAATTTGTTGTTGGAGAAAGGCCACAGGTCACTTCCTCCAGCTGTACAGAGCAACATGAACCCTGTTACTGCAGGAGCAGGCATTCATCATCTGTTTAAAAAATAAACAAGGGGAAAAAAACAAAAGGATATCTGAAAAGTGAAACAAATCAGAGTCTAGAAAATGTTGGTAGTGTCACCAATTTGATTCACTTAAAAAGAAAATGCAACAGCTCCTGCAATAACTGTCATTCCTTTCACTAATATACATGTAAGGAAAACAGGAGGGTTTTTTTGTCTGAGAAACGCATGCACACACATACACACAAACAAGTTAACAAGACCTTAACCTGACCACAGGTATTTTAATCTGACTGGTTAGGAAGAAGCTGGAGGATCAGTCTCAAGTTTCCAATTGAAATAATTATGTACAACATTAAAAAAAAAAAAAAATAAAAGGAAAAAAAAAAAGGAGGAAGAAGGAGGAAGCTTTATTTACCCTGGTTTTAGCTGAATAAACAGCCACTGTACGAGACCACTACATGATCCATGCTGTAGTCCTAAAAGATCTTAGGGATTGTTTCCCTAAACATTTCCACCTGTCTTCAGGTGACTGAAGGATGCCTGAATATCTCATGTCAGTTTTCCAGTTCCCATTTCCCCAGATGCTCAGGTCAGACTCCACCAGTCGCTGAAATCCATGAAATGACTGATGCTTTTTACAGACATATCAGAGATATTAGCTCAGATGCTGTAAGCTGTGCAAGTATCCCAGCACCAAACCAGTGCAAGCTCTTAAGTCCACTTTGTGTCTGAATACATACATGAAAAATTAGTCCACATTTAAGTTTCAGCTGCTGTGAGCACTATTACAGTCAGTTCTGGAGTTTGTTGATTTAAAGCTAATTTATGCTTCAAATAGCTAAGTGACTGCAGGGTATTCCTAGGCCTTATATCTGCTGACAAAGTATAGCTTCACCAGAACTATTCCCAAACTGTTTTTTCCAAGTACAGCTGGTGGAAGAGTGAAAAGGTGACTCTGGGATCACGCAGAATCAAGTATATCTTTAGGCTGCACAGTGAGCTGGTAGAAAACTCTGTGAGCTCCCTACCAGGGTCCACAGCACAGCCTAACATCACCCACCTCTACTGTGCACACAGTCACCCTCAGCAACACCTTGAGGTATGCAGAGACCATAAACGTCACCAGTGTAATTTCATTCTGCTTACATTTGTCAGTAAATTAATCCAGCCAGGCTGCTGGACATACCTGAATTCCAAAAACCTACTTAACACAAGTGCATTCAAATGAGATGTATTTTAAGGTGGTGAAATGCAAGGTTTGTCCACGTATTTTTATGTGTGTGTATACTTTCAATATATATATATAACAAAATGCCAAATATATATATGACATGCACGTGCATGCTGACACACAGAAAAATAAACAACTATAGATACAGATATAAAATGCGAAGAAGAAACAAGGGCTTATTTACAGAAGGGGGAAGATCCAGCCTCAACAGCTCAAACACAAGCCCTTACTAAAGGCGTGAAGGTGTGAAAAGTTTGTGTGATTCCTGAGCGTGCAGTCAGGAGTATGCTGTAACTACCAGGTGTGAAGCTTGTGCTGGAATGCTCCACCCTGTTGCGGTACCAAATTTTTAGCAAAGATGTTAAAATCGGAGAAGATAGGGAAAAGAGATGTAAGAAATGTAAGGTGGAGAAAATTATATGTATTGTTACTCCAAGGACTCAGACTGTTAAACTTGCTTGTAAGGAGATCAAGAATAGTCTTACTTACAGAATATAAATACTGCCATAAGAAGGTATGTGAAGAACTTAAGAGCCCTCAGAGAAAAGAGACTGGACCAGGTCAGGGTGAATGGGCCTACAACAGCCCAGTTCATATTTTTTCCTAAAACCTAAGAAAGAACCCAAGAATACTGAATTCCAACATTTCTAGCAAGCCAGTCAATACTGGTGGAAGGTGATGGAAAATATGCAGCCTCCATTTCTCAGCCAAATGCAGATGACAGCCCATTTTTGTTACCCCTTGCACATTTTCCTCAGTAGCACTGTTTTGAGGAAAATGAGCTTAACTTCTGAGCTTAACTTTATATTTCCATCTTTGCAAAAGATCTAGCTGGCTGTCAGTATGAGACCATGGGATGGCTATCACCTTTCAAATGTTTGTTTTCTTAACTTATGGAAATACGTGCACACCTGCCCCTTCACCCTTCCTCCTCTGTCTCTCTCTCTCACACACAGATACAAACCCAAACCCCTATGTTAAAATAACATCATTAAGGTTGCAAAGTCAAGCCTGCAGAAATTAGAGAATGTGAAAATTAAGTTTTCTTGTGAACCTTAATTAGCTGAAGGTGGCAGGCACCCTGTGGAAAAAATAGCATGTGATCATGTAATTAAAGACTGTGCCATAATGCCCCCACAGAAGGGTGCCAAATTAATGTTGCACGGGCAAACTTAATTCGAGCATTCCCTAACTTGTTTTGAGTGCTTGACTTTGCAACCTTAATAATGTACCTTTAATGCAGTTTTGTATGTGTAATTTTAGATAGAACTATCTTAAGGAAGCTTTTTGTCTGAAATATTACTGTCACTGAATCTTATTTAGACTCTTATTATATTATCATGATTTCATGGCATTTTAATTTATATTGCATTATTGGACTGTTAACTTACTTCCACTACTCAATTAGGCTGGCAATATTGTTTCACTTCTAATATCCTTCTCTTGCTATTCAACATATTATAATTATTAGAAGGCTATTTATGTTTACCTAATGCCAGTTAAACAAGATTCTGTTGAGTGTCACCATATTAGCTACAGACCTCAATAGGAAAGAAATTATCTTAATACAGTCATATAAACATGTTTATAAACTTCTCAAGCTTATGTTCAGAACATAATAGTACAAATAAAAATAAGAAGGAGGGTAATGTAAGACTGCATTCAACATAAATAGAGTTTGACATTGATTAGATCTTTGATTATTTGATGGCATACATTTGAGAATATTGCATGCATGCTTTTATTGGTATCCCTTATAACCTCTCATAATGCCATGACCATTTAATAGATTTTTGTATGTTGAATACTTTTTGTAATAAATATTCTTATAATTATACCTTTTACTAATTTCTTGTTGTTTGAAGCAAGACCTCTAAATTCAGAAAGCTGTACAAATTAGAACTCACTGATACATAAACTCAGAAAGCTGTGCTTGCATTAATGGGTGTGCTTTTTCTGAGATGCTGTGAGCTGGAGATATCTAAAATAACCTACACTAGCATATGCTTTTTAAAATGCCTGTTTCTCTCTGTTGATTACATAGGATACCAATACAATAAGTTAGGTAGTAATTACTTCTGGGATCCAATCTGATCAGTCTTCTTCTGAAGATTGATTCCTAATGGACCTCATCCATTCGAAGAAAATATTGGGGACAGCCCCTTCCCATTTATTCTTTACTCAATGGTTTAGACAGTGAGCAGGTCTGTCACCAGAATTCTTTCAGTCTGGGTGGTTGATGCCACCTCTCCAGCCCCCCATTCCCTGTGCGAGGTCTGCAAGGAACAGCCTGTTTTACAAAAAAGGACAAAAAATGCTTCTTCCATTCTGGAGGGGCTCTCATCACTTCAGCAGATTTGGGCTCTTAACAGGAGGAAGGTGAACAACTTTCCAGAGCAAGCCATCCCGAGCCTCTGTGTGTGCTGAAAGTTAAATAGTTGGAACATACACTACAGTTAGGGCAACGCCAGCAATTTCAGCTAGGCCCGGCTTGTAGTTTGTTAGCTTCAATTTCTAGGATTTATGTAGGCATGATAGTTTGGAGGATTTAGTCCAAAAGTTCTGTGCCATACTGCTGCAGCATTCAATTCTCTCATTTTTAATATTAGTTTTAGTAATGCCTTCAGGAACAAAAAAGTGATTCAGTCCCTCCCTGGAGTTTAAAACATACACTGCATATATAGGTAATAATATCAGGTGCCTTCCTCAGTAATCAATTAGCCAAGCTGTACCTATTTGTGGGTGTGTGTGAGAAGGAGCTTAACTCACCTAATTTTGCAGCACAAGTTAATAGCTTTCTTCCTCTAATTAATTTTGCTGCTAGTCTGAACTCACTGTAATTGGTATATCCAAAAGCAAGGATTAGCAGAGTGGACCAGACCATTGGCCTGTTTATTTCAGCAGCTCGCTTCTGACAGCGGATAGTTATAAGAATTCAGGAAATATACATGAAACCCTGCAATGAACAGCTGCCATATAATTTCCTTTAAAGCTCTTATCTTTCTCAAGCTTTTTGTGTTTGCTTACATAACATTTTGCAGGCAAGGGAGAGCTTGGACTTGCAGTAGTCCAGACATAACCAGTCCTTCACCAGAATCCCAATAAGCACTTATTTGCAGACTTACGCAGCTTGAATGTACGTCTGTGCTGAACATGGTTACACAGTTGATCTTTCAAACCTGGGTAATTTAAACTGACTAATTTAAATTTTAGGCAGTGCTTTCTTGAATCTCCTTTGGAAATCCTATGGATATATACTCTGCTAGCATTCAGTTCCTCTCTGAAGCACAAGAACTTCCCGATATCTCCTCAATAGTCCGGTGCAAGGGAGCACAGTGAACACTAATTCTGAATACTGTAGGGAAAAAAAAGGTAATTTGGGGGGCAGGTTGGCCATTTGCATCACAACAGGCAGCCCATAAGTGCCATGTGCCAATATTGCAGAAAGAACGGCAGAACAGAAAGCAGACGGCTAAGGCATGTCATATCATCGCCTTCCCATTGGTAACCATTATTTCCCCTACTCCACCACCATTTACATTAAGAACACTTCTGCAGACTCTTATCCCATTTCTGAGGCAAAGCTGACTGTATCTTCTGACATCTGTGTTTGACCACAGTTTGACAAAAAGTCCTAAACCCTTTTTTTTAGAAGTCTTCAACAGCCTAAAGAACAGGTCTGAACTCCACACAGAAAAGGAGGTGGGTCAAAGGAAGACCCATAGCTCCTGATTTGAAGAGTAATATGTTTTTTTCAGCTTTGTTGCACTCCTCCTTCTCAGCCCCATCCCATGGTGTCAACAGAGGAAGTTTTCCATTCTTTCCCACTAACCATCTCTGACATGTACTTGGCAATCTTGTCTATGAGAATCTGCCTGTAATATTCTAGGCCAGTCTCAAGGAAAAAAAAAACGCAGATACAGCATCTTTGAATAGTAAGATCTAAAAGGTTTCTTTTAATTGTTGTTTTGCTATGCAATGTTCTAAACAGGGACAGAATGAAGGCCAAAATCAGTGGATAAGAAAGACTCATTTGCTGTGAGGCAGGGCACACTGATCCTTAATAAGAAAAAAAAAAAAAAATCCTCTGTTATTTCTTAACGGTAGGAGGGAGTCTCAGCTTAAAGTTATGTGCTTCCTTTTATGACAGGGCTCTCATCAGTGCTCTGTAAACTGCTGGACCAAATTCTCCATCGTGATTTCATTGGGGTTGTAAGAAAGGAGAATTTAGCTCCCTGTTGATAGATGGCTGGCTGTGTATGTGGGAGGGGGCTGAGGGGAAGGCTGTTAATTAAATTTGAAGGCGAGATTCTGCTCTTTGCAGCTGAATTAAAAATAAAATACCAATTGAAGTTTAATTACTGTCTTTGCTTACTTGTGCATTCAAACTTGAAAGATGACTTCACACTCTGTTTTTAAGCTCCTGTGGCTCAGAGATGATTATGGAGTTTGAGTGCTATGTGACACACAGTCTTATCAAATACCCCATGCTACCACAGAGGCATTTATGCAGCTGATAAGGTAGGCAGCAAGTGAAGTCTCTGGGCCAAACTGAGAGGGATGTTACCCTGCAGCATGCAAATAGGAAGGGGCCCTGCTTTAGAAACCCCCAGGCTCCCATTGGCTTCAGTTGAGGTAATGATTACTCATTAACCAGTAGCAGTTATTCATTACTGGTTAACTATGAGACAACTATTGCTGTCCCGCAGTTGCAGAAAAGATTTAATTAAGGCTAAATAAGAGGAAGAAAACCTGAAAAAAACTTCTGAAATAGTGCCTTCTGCCCTTTCTGTCTGTGAAACAGGGATATTTTACATGGTAAGGACTGTAAGACTATAGGCTGGATCAGTCTTGTTTCTATTGAGAAAGGGAGAATGTGAAGGGGTATAATTATATGTTTTTATATTAACATTTGCCAGTTAGTAGCATTTCTGGTGGTGCACTTTTGTATTCTTCTTTCTCACAAAGCACAAGACTTCTGTTATTTTTAACATCACTGAGCATTATTCTTGAAGTATCCTATATAGACTGTATCTGAGATAAAGCACAGGTTTTTTGAAGAGTCTTAAGGAGTTTTAAGCACTCAAATAAGGAGGGGAAAAAAAAAAAAAAAAAACAAGTGCCAAACCCCTCTGAGTCCTTTTTATGAAAATCTTACCTGAGGATACTACTGTGTTTGAGTAAGGGTGTCGGAGCTGGTCCCACACACTTCCTTACTCCCCCGTCTGCCTCTGGCTCTCTGCCTTTCCTTTTTAGTAATTTATTGGAAACTTAGGTGGAGTTGGTGGCCTATAGCTATAGTAAATCAAACTAATTACATTTGCACTAAAACTGAAAATGTCTGCAGTGGATTTTTTTTTCCTTTTTTTTTAATTTAAAATACAGACTGTTAATACATCTTTACTTAGTCTAAATTATTCCTTTAATGTAAAGCTAAGCTGAAGCAACTGCAGTTGTTCAACTGCAGCAACTGCAAAGCCTGAATACCATTTACAATGCTGAATTGTTAGGATACTTGTTCATCCAAGACTCTAAAAATGGGGGCTGATGTCAAAGAAGACAAGCATATGATGCTGAAAAACATGATGCAGGAGATCTATAACCTTCTAGAAAACCAGCTAGAAGCAAGACAAGATCCACTGGGGTGCCTAAAATGACAATAGATATCCATGTTTAGCCATGTAAATCACATCCTTGAGAACTATTCAGTTTATCCTAAAGTTCATATACATTTACCAAACAGAATAGCTCTCCAGCATTCATTGACTATACCAGGCTTGATTCAGCTGTGCACAGGCAGATGTTTTGTACTGCTTCAGATGTGACAGGATGTTCTGTCTGTCCCCAGCTGCCACTCCAGGAAATCACAGTTTCTGTGTTGTAACTGTCACAGCACTAACTGCTCATCTGTCAACTTCTTGGTCAGCTCTTGGTACCCAGGGTGCTCCTAGCAATGCCAGACACCTACCCACGGGCAACTGAACTGAGCTCATCAATGACTTCTTCACTGACATGAAAAATACTGAAGTGCAGGAACCTACATCTGGAATATTTTAACCCGTGAGTTCAACCTCACCCCTCAACTCCACAAGGCTTCTTTGGGCATCTTTTAGCCAGTGGACAATCTGCTAAAAAACATAGACACAGAACCACAGTCCGGCATTTGTAGATATTTAAGACTCTGTCACTGGCTGCCTCTATGGTAACAGCCTATTCTTGCAGTTGGCCTTCTCATGTTTAAGAGATCTGGGGTCCCCCTTTTAAGGCAAAAACATACTCGGTATATCCAAAGTTCATCTCCAAGAATTATTCTTCTTACAGACACCTTTTAGTGTTGCACAAGTAGTGGTAATAACAACTGGATAAAGGAAAAGATGAAATGTAGTTTTTCAATACGTTCATTATTCAATGGCATTGTTTAACCGGCAAAATACACAGATAATTCAGGGGTAAACACAGTCCTTGCAGTGTATTAGACTAATCAAACGCAAACATTTCTATCTTTCTGTGAAATAGTTAATGTTTGGAGCAGGGAAGATAATGTAAATGAAAACTATTATGCAGAGTTAGTTTAACGATACGCAATTTAAAACTGTAGCAATTGTTTTTGGTCAGTTTCTTGCAATCTGCAAGGTAATTTTTTTCAATTTATTCGGAATTAGTCAAGTGCACTGTTGAAAAGGCAGAGTGAATTGATGTTAAATAGTTTTTGGAAGATGTAATTGTCTGATGATTTGTAAATAGCCAAGCTTATCAAAAAAGTAATTTAAATGTTATGCTGACAATTTTGTTCAGTTTGGTGTACTCTGTAAACTTGTGAATCCAATTTTTAGCCCTCATTAGCATCAGAATTTTCTTTGCACTCCTAAACAATTTCAGGTATTTCATGTGTGTGCCCAAAGCATCTGGTGCTGAACTTTTACTGATCTTTAACCAGCACAGAGAGCATATAGTCAAGTTGTAATCAAAAGTGCTTCTGTGTTCTAGTCACCATGACCTAGGTATTCTGTTAACAGAGAGAACTTAACCAATACTAGTCATTTATAGTCATGCATCATAAGCCACTGTAATAAGTTTGACTCAAAAATGAATGCAGTTTTTTAAAGGGTTCCTTTCATTCAGGTTTTGATTGCTTAACACTTTTTTTCCATTTTTCATGTTTTTCTCTGAACCATAAAATTTGAAAATGTCCCTTCCTCTCCCTTCCCTTCCCTTCCTTTCCTTCCCTCCAACTGTTAAAGTAAATGAAGAAAAAAAAATTAAAGAATCACAGGTTACGCAGAACTCATAACCAAAAAAGAAGTTGATATCTCTGTGTTTTCAGAACTAGTAATAATTATACTACGATCTCATGAAATTATGCGTAATGGGGGTTTCATCCTTAAAATTATCCATTCTAATTGTTAACAACCATTCAATTTTGCCTGATATTTCTGCTTTCACACATTCCTGCATGCATTCCAATGTTTTATTATATCCAGCAGTACTGCATTAAAAGAATACTAAAATATAAAGGTAAGCACTCAAAATTAGCAAACATTAAAAAAACCCAGCATTGCTCATTTAATCTTAATTCATCGTTCTTGCACATATACATTCTGAAACAGTATTTTTCTGATAGAATCATATCCCATTTCTGTTACTGGACTCTTCCTGGGTCACCATATGGCTATAAGTCATTCTTCTAATGTGGTTAGAAATAAGCCGAAGGGGAAGGAATACTGGTGGAAATTGTAAAACATAATGTGAAATGAGTTAAATTTAAGAAACAAGCATCTTGGATAAATATGAAGGGGGAAGGATGCTGCATGACCCTTTGATCTGGACTCACAAAAACATCTTGAAAAAGGGGATAAAAAAGAAAACCCCCAAAATCTTTTAACTGTCGCTCTTAAAAGGTAGCTTGTCCCCTTCCAAAATGTAAAAACAAAATAAAAAACTTGTAATATAAAAATGCTTTTCACAAAAACTGAAAATACAAAACATTCTAGAGGAACCAATCATGCCGTGTAAATAAAAGTATCTTTTTGTCAAAAATCACTACAAAATACTGATATTTTGGCAATGAAGCTTATGTTTGTGGAGTTCCATGTTCTTGATGAAAAATACTTTAACAAAAGAATAAAAGGCCTTATTTTTGCCTTTGCAGAAAAAAGAAAAATACAGTGAAAGGCAACTCATGTTGACCATTTCTACCACCAGCTGGTGGTATGTGCCGTTACCCAAGTACATTGGCTTGGACTTTTCTGCAGTATATATATGTCCATCTGAGCTAGTGCCCGTGGCTCTCCTTTTAGTTCATGGAGAGAAGCAGACATTTTGAGGAGAAATTAATTTATTTCTGATTTAGAAAACAGACTAAAGAGATAAATCATACCTTATACTGTTTATTTGATTACATCTCTCTATTATTATGAAGATATCTAATGTCTCATACTCTGAGAGTTGTCTTGGTGGAGATGTCTGTATGCTAAAGCACTAGAGTTAAAGGGCATGCCTCTGCCCTGACCAAATTAAAGAATAATTCTAAGTTTATAACCATTCAGATAAGTTTAGCAAGAAAGGAAAAAAAAAAAAAGGAAAGGAAAAAGAGAGAGAGAGAGAGAGAGAGATTGGGGTAATTTCATTGCCATTTACACATACCTTGACAGGAAAAATATTAGCTAGTAAAGTGCACTTTCATTTAGCAGAGAAAGCCCTAAAAAGTGCTGGGAGTCATACAAATTCAAGCAGTAAAGCAGACATTTTCAGCAGTGAGAAAGACTGAACAAGCTGCACAAGGAGTTCTAGATTCTCTGTCACAGATATCTCCACATCAGGAGTGTAAACTTTCTTGGGAAAGATGCTAAACATATACCAAAGGGTTAAAAACAGGGGCAATTTTGTTGTGCAAGAGGCTAGAGAGTCTGATTTGGCAATTTGTCATAATTTAGAAAATAAAAATCCAAGTATCTATTTCTTGCCCTTTTTTTTTCACACATTATTTCCTTATATATATATCAAGTTGGTGTGGAACTGTTTATTTTTCCACACATGCAACAGAGGTCTGGCAGTCCCTACAGTTATGTACTGAAGAGTCTTACTCTATACATTTCAGAAATAGACTTGTAGCCAGGAAGGGGGAAAAAAAAAAGTCTGGCCCTCACCATTTAAATTCTATGTAAATGATTCACTATTCTGACTTCAGAGCACCAGGCCTGAACCTGGTACACCATCTCTTAAGATCACACCCTGTCTTTCCAAACAAATGCCACTGTTTCAGGACAGCACCAGGAACACAGAGCAGCTCAATGTGTTTTACTTTTCAGGACTATATTTTAATTAGAGTTGGCTAAATCTTCCGTTCTACCCCTTCTTTCTTTTTTTCCCTGTTTCTCCACTCCCCCCTCCTGATGTAGTAGAAGGAGAGCACATAAACCACAGGTGTGTGTATATATATATATATATATATATATATACTGCAGGCATCACTGCTCTGCTGTTATGTTCTACTGCATTGAAGAAAATGAATCTTTTCAAACAGGTGAATTTTCCAACAGAAATGGACCAAACAGACTCAGTTCATTGAATAGAAAATGTAATGGTGATCTAAACCTATTACCTTCAATGGAGTCTGTGACATTTTCTTCAAGCATATTGATCTGCTGGAGAGAGAGGTGGGGGACTGAGGGAGAAAGGGAACTTTATTTTTTTACTCACCATGTTGCGTCAGTCATTGTAATGCTAGTCACAATGTATAAAAGACTCATAGAATCAACAGGACTAGTCCTTTTGTAGAAGCTGCAATAAACACTTCTGCGAGGCAGAATTAAAAAGCTGTTTTAGAATCAACTCTACGTATATTTTAAAATTGTTAAGAATAAACATAATTTTCCTCTGCTCCCCTCCAAAATTTTCCCTTGCACAATAGCCAAACTGATTTCAGCCAAACACACCCAGCACTTGTCCAATGGTCCATTCTTCTTTTGTAATTTGTAATACCTTTCAGCTAGTTAATCACATTTCTCCCCATGCATATCTCTTTCTACTAGGCTGTTAATAGAGACTGAACTAATTTCAAATCTTATTTAACCTAATTTGGATTGGCAACATGTCCTTTAGGAAGGAAAAAAAGAACACCAGCCTGTTTCTTGTGTATTTTCCAGTTTGATTTTTTTTTTTAAATTTTATTTTGTTTTGTTGTAGAATCACATCTCTAGAGATTAGCAAAGCAGCAGAGAATTCTGCCTCATTACAGAACTGACATTTGTGCTGTTGTAGTTAGGGTTATGTCAGTGTTTCTATTATAATGTAATTCCTCTGTTTTACTGAATAAAATAAGCTCGTATTTGGAAATTTTTACATGAACAAAGTGAATTCAGGTTTTGTTCCTATACTTGTGACAATAGATATGCCATCTTTCCACTGTATAAATTTACTTTTGAATATGCTGCAAATATTTTTGTATTTAGAGAACATTAGTAAGACCTTTGAACTAATACTTTGCAGGAAATATCACCAGTAGAGATAGAAGACACATTAAAATTCCTTGGCAGGATCACAGTGCTAGTAAAGTTCTTTAATATTAGCATAATATTGAGTCCATTTATTTTGGCATTATCTTAATTTGATCCATTTTGCACCTTGTCCATGGTATATATATATTTTAATTTGTGCCAGCACATGAAGCTATTGCATTTTGTTGTAATCTGAATTTTATAATCTTGCCTATTACTTACAAGCAATCTGCTGCTACAGTTGTTCCTAGGTGTTTTTATAAACTAATTTAACATCTGTTTGTACTATGTAACTGTATCAACTTACAAATGGGCAATAGAACTTAGCATTGTTGAGAATTACCATGCAGATAGATGGAGTTACATTAGTAAAAGTAAAAACCACTCAGTATTTCATTGTAACTTCCTAAATAAGCTTTGTTATCAAGATTGTTTTATTTTCAGTAGGGTTTCTGAATTGAATGGCTAGGGTATTTACAATAAAGTATCAGCCAATATGTTTTATTTGGAAATAAATAAATAAATACTTTAAATCATAGTTAAATTGAGTTTTAAAGTTCCAAACCATTCTTTATCCATAATGTGATTCTGGGATCTGAAGGCATACATACAGTACGTGTTAGAGAGTGAACAAATGTAAAGTGGGAGTTAAAAAAATTGCTCTGAATCATTAGAAAGATTTAATTAAGATACAAAGCCTGCAAACTTGTCTGGGCTGCACCAAGAGTAGAATTTAGCCCCTGAAAAGTATTAACCCAGAGCACTGAGTCTACGTGCTGCAAACACCTCCATTCAAATCTGTTTACTTACCTTGGCATATTTAATAAGAAAAAACATTGTCTAGTGCTGCTTATTTCCTTCGGGTCCCTACCATAAAGTGTTTCTCTTTAAATATTGGCCGAAGCTGCTCCTGCTATATGTGTTAAGAATTGTATCATTAGCAGAGATAAGACAGGAACTCCTAGATGTCCACTAAGATTGAGGTCTTGTTTACCAACGTGTTACACATGTAAAAAGAATAAGGCTATGCCCCAAAGAGGTGAAAGGAGATAGGAATTGATTCCTGTCTTTTTGGAGATAAGGTTTGATGCACAGAGAAAGGTATTTTGTTGAGGGTCATATATGTCTGTAGGGCAAACAGGAACTGTAATCCCTAAATTCATGTGTACTCAAAGTCTACAGAACATGGCACAGAGCCTTCAGAAGGCTCAACCCAGCCTTCCACTTTCCCATGATCCTACATCTTGGCTAGTGAGAATTCCCAGTCTTCAGGACTTAACAGTGCAAGACATCAAAGCTAGAGTACTTCTGGAGCCAAGAGGGGGCAGTCAGCTGGATTAGCTGACAGATCGAGCACAGAAACGAAAACAGTATGTTCTGCTCAGGTTTGTCTCTAACAGTCAGTGTAAAAACCTACGACAAAATTTTATTCAGCAGAAAATGCCTAGTCTGTGGTATTTCCTCAGATAAAGGTACTTTCTGTGTTGGTGTACTTTATCATCATTGACCAAGTAGCAAAAAAATCATTCAAGGACATTTTGGGGGGTATAAAAAAAGAACATATCCTCTTTTCCTGAATTTTGCCTTTGACCTTTCATTGTTAACTATTGCCAGAACGATAATAAAATGGTAGCTCAGGGTTTACTTTAATGTTGTTGTTTAAATTTAAGAAATAGAAGGGAGGGTTGTTCTCCCTGCCTGCCCCCCACCCCCACCCCTGCTTTGCAACTGAAGAGAGGTAACATAGAGGGACACAAAAGGAAGAATGTGACAGAAGTGAGACACACAGAAACAAAAAAAGGGGGTTGGGGTGGTGGTCTTTTTTTTTTTTCCTGTAGATCCTTTGCTTTCTATTTATGAGGATGGGTACACAGATCTTTTTATTTTATGGGAAGATACGTGTCTATATGCATTCAAGTCATTCATGTGATAAAGCTAAAAATGGCTGTGGAGGAATGGGAAACGTTTCTAATGCTATTGCTCATGTAACATGCATGATGTTCTTTAAACTATTCTTAAATAAATAGTAAATTAAATGCATTGCGACAATAGAAAATGTGCTGAATATCTCCAGCAGAGAGAATATCTCCCTTCAGAGAACTAAACACGGCATAGAAGACCACCGGCATCACTTTAGAAAGTGTGACAAGCAGATGATATTCAGGAACTGGGAAAAACAGGAGCAAAAGTTAAAAATTTGTAGAGATATCCAACCATTTCACATAATGGTGTTTACTTTTTTCCCCCTTTGGCCAGACACATTCTCAAGCTATGACAGAAGTATGTTGAGAGAAGCACATCTCCAGCGGAGTACAGGGAAATGCAGGATTAGAAAGAACAAGAAAACAAATGATTGCCAGTGACTGTATCAGTTTTAATATATCATTACTCTGTTTTGCTTCTGCATCTGGAGATGTGATTGTGAAGTACGAGCCCCATGCAACCCCATCTAGCATCAGAATTAGCCCTGCTGTTGACAGGGGTTGGAAGGCCTATGGAGGTTTATTCCAAGCCAAATTATTCCATGAGACTAGAAATACCTCATACCTTTGATGTCTCTAGGATGGGTAGTAATGTCAATGAAGATGTTGTGACAGACTTTAGCAAGAACTATCAATCTTAATACCGATATCAAGGCCAAGGGGACTTGATTGGCGTGTAGAGCCTTGTCTGAAGTCTGTGCTGCTGCAAAGCCACTAATTAGAATAAAGACAGCATGTATTTGCTACAGCTTATTTTAATGTAGACATATTATTTGCCTTTTTGCTCTCCAGACTTCTTTCTATTCAGAGAGTAATGGTGATAACTGTCAACTGGTCTAGCAAACCAAGTCACTCTTTAGAGAAGCGTGTGGTGTGATCTTTTACTATAATGGCCCAGATTGACATGCAGCTGTAAAACACACTGTGAGATGGCTCACTCGACAGTTCTAGAGAGTAAAGGGTGCATTTGTCACTTTCATCTCTGTTATTCATAGTGCAATAGTTTGTAGGACTCCTAGTCATGGACTAGAGCCCAGATACGTTAGATGTCTGACATTTCTGTAGACATTACTTTGTGAGTTTTTACATCTAAACTCACAAAGAAAGTATTTGTCATTGTTAATGAAACATTAAAAGTATGACTGATAGATGCATACTGCTCAGAAAGATATCACCAAAATATTGTCCACTTACAGAACATATTTGAAACTGTGAAAAGCTTTAAAGTCTGTACTAAACCAGTTTTGTGCTAAAATGTCCTTTTTTTTTTTTTTTTATATTGAAACTTCTCTTTGGAATGGGTTGAAATTTGATGAAATGTTTACTCAGAAAATGTTAGAGTCATTTTGACTTTTTCATTTCATTCTAATAGTATTGAAACATTCCATTTTCCTAAAGGAAAAATATTTTAATAAAGGGAAACAAATAAATATGTATTTCTAATGTTGATTTTCTGTTGTTTCTGTTAAAACATTAATGCTAATCCCACATGATATAGATTTTATTTGATAACAGTAGGTGTGTAAATATAATTACTATGTGGGTATACATATAAAGATAATCTAAGCAGGGGGAACCAAATATATCAACGTTAGAAAATAGAAATAAAATTGTTTAACTAGCTGAAACAAAAGTATTTGACTATATGGAAATGAAAAGTTTCCACATTAAAAAAAAAAAACAAACAAACAAAAAACCAAACAAAAAACCAAAAAACAAACCACCACCACCAAAAAAATCCTGTACAAACCCAACCTTTTGTTCTAAATAGATCGCTTTACATATTTTTCCCTCTAATTTCCATTTTAGGGGAAAACAGCCTCATTCATCTCAGTAAATTCCTAAAAAGGTATTGGGGTATGCTATAAATGTCCCCATGATTAAGCAACTGCTCATCAGATGATGTAAAAAGGAGATAGACAATCACATTGTGATATTCTGATTAATCTGCTGCATGAGAAAGCTCATTGCAGTACGGCCCTCAGCTGCCAGCATCTTTTACGACACTCCTAGGATGGTGCTATGTCCAGTGACTTTTACAGAACAGTCATATTCATATGTCCATGATGTGAAGTCTGTAAAAACCTAAAAGTACTATAGCAAGACGGCTCTGCATGTTGTTGTCATGAATTATGCCCAATTATCCATAACATTAGATCTTAATTTAGTGAGGACCCATTCTGGTAAACTTTGACTCCATTAGCATTGCTTCTACATTTAGGAAAGCCTGCTTAGACTCCCATGGGACTATTGAGCTGGATCTGCACCAATTTTCCTGAAATTGATGGAATTACAATGGAGTCAAGTGACCAAAGAGAGAATCAAACTCACAGCAACTGTTCACATGAGTGAAACAGTATTGAACTTTTCAGACAATGATAATTATGATTCGTTGAATTAACATCCAATTTCAAGATATCTGGATGAATGAGGTCCAGGATTTTGATTTGCCTGGATTATAAGTAAGGCCAGAAACCTTAATCTAAATGATCATAGGCAAGTTTCAAATGAAAAACTGTTGGAGGAAGCTTCATTGATTCAGAAGTGTGCAGTTTTATTGTGAAAAAAGAAAGAAACTGGTCTGAAAGCTTGTGGGGATTAGCAGGAAAGAATAACAGAACCTTCATTGACTGCATACAACATGTTCAGAGTAATAAACAACAGTGTTATTAGCAAATATAAAGCCTGCGATAAACAATGTCGTGATGTTTCATTCACTCTAATAGGCAGGAACAGATAATTGGGACAAATAAAGTACTGAAAACCATCTCTAACCACCTTTCTGAGCTGCTCTTAGAAGCAGCGGATCAGGTCCTGGCATGCTGCAGAACTCAGCAGTAGCTTTGGAAACCAGCTTTTGTGTTTCACTAAAAGAGTATGTTCCCGTTGCTAATGGAAAACAACAGAAGCTAAAGACGATCGCTTGAATTGTCAAATCTTCTATTTTTTTCTTTTTCCTTTTTTTTTTTTTTTTTTAAAGTGGCAATGAGAAGACAAGGAGACAATTCCACACATTCATCAAAGAGCTTGCAGAACTCTTTGGAATTTATTTCCCATTGAAGTCCCAAACATTTCTAACTACGGGCGCTTTCAAAACTAAACTAAAGTTATTTGTTTTGTCTTGCAACACTCCTCTCCCCCTGCCCCCACATAGCAGTTTGTGCATGGAATAGGTCATTCTATTTTATTTTCATAACATCTGTCTTTATCTTTCTTCTTCCTTTTTCCAGTCTTTTTTCTGTCGTTATTTGAGAACCAGCTAGAGATTTGCCTGGAACTAAGGGTGCTAAGGGAAATGTTGGAGTTGTTCTAACGCGTTTGTCTGGGCTATCCTCAGACAGCAGGGGGGCTTTGTCATGCCAGCCATATTTTAAAATTATGACAGCATTAATCTTGACATTGAATCATAATTACTCCTCACCTGGAGTTTGATGTACCCAGAATTGCCACTTGCTGCTGTGAGCAAGTATTTCACATTAGCAGTGATATAAGCCCAGGTAATGCTTAAAGTGGGAGGATAGGGGAAATGGGTCTTGGCAATTTGCTAAAGCTTTTTATATAGTCTTAATAATGTAAAATGCCAGCCTAGATTTCAGTAAACCGCACACACTGAAATGCTGCTGCTACAAATGCAGTGGTCTGGCAGCAACGGCTGACTTTCAGATCAAATAGCTAGCAACACCTTGTAACTTTTAAATGAAAGAAAATCTTTTTCCTCTGCACTGACAACTCAGATCAAGTGATAAAAACTGTACTCTGAGCAACAATTTTGCACGTGTATGGAATATGTTTTGTCACTTTTCATTCACGCGCTGTCCTAACTTTCATTCAAGAGTTGTGCCAGTTTTGCTTTAATAAAGACTCCAAATATTCCTGCTGTATAAGCACAGCCATGAAAGCATGTAAATTGAGACAGGGAGATGCTAACAAAGTGTGTGTGTGAGGGGGGGGGTAGGTTAAAGCACTGGGTTTTGAACTCCGTGAGCTGACTCGAATTCCTGTACATCACAAAGTTCCTCTGTGACTTTCAGCACTAAGTTACTGATGCTTTGGCACATTTCACCTAACTTTAAGTATTAAAGTCATATCTAAAGAACACCTACATCTGAAAACTTGTTCTCCGTGGGTTTCTCCTGCAGTCAATTGACAAAGATGGAGAACTCAAAAGAGTGATTCAGATTACAGGTGGCCTGACTCTCCCTCTATCAGGAGCTTAAGTGACTAAGCATGTCAGCTAAACACCTTGGTTTAGTGCAATGAATCAAAGACGTAGGACCCAATGGGATATAAGGACTTCAGTATCTAATCTAGGACTTACACAAAATGTACAGTAAGCACTTAAACTGTCATCCTTAGCTGACCCCTAATGTCCGAGGAGCTTAAAATCCTTTGCCACCTGACTTCTTTAGTTTAAAGTTCCCCAGGTACCTATAACTGTATTAAGGTTTGGCAGGGATGAGCAGCCTAATTCATACCTAATATTGATTGCAATGCAGCAACTAGGCTTTCTTCTGCTGAAGTCTACTGGGGGATCTAATTCTAGAAGACAATCCTAAAAAGACCTAATAAGCATTTATAATAATAGGGATATCTATGCATTGCAGTGGTTTCTACCTCTCTTTTCAAGCAGATTAATGGGTGTCATCTTTTCTTTAAATTAACATCTTAGTAGCTCAAGCACTTTGCAAAGATGTGGGAGACGTGTTCATTTCCACACTTTAATGGGGCTCAAACATTTCTCCATCAAGCATGTACCAAACAACAGGATACATGCCATTCCAGCTGGAGGCAAAAGATAGAGAACACTGATTTTCACTCTATCTGCTGAAGTTATAGTGTTTAATAATATGAATTTTGGTGGGAGGGATGAACACAGAAGCGGAGAGAAAAAGAGACAAAAAGAACACTGTAACAGGAAAATTAGGGCAATCAGTGTAAGCAGGGATAAACCACCTTGCACTTACTGTGCAGTTACAGTATATATTCCAACAGTGTCTATAAATTAACACATACGCTGTATGTTTGCATTCTAGTTTATTTTGCAGTATTTTTTTGCATGCTGGTATCCAAAGGATCTGAAACGTTAATCATAGATCCAATAAGAGAAGTGCTTAAATACTATGTGTTCTGTTCAGAAGCTTGAGTTACATGCCTAAGCTTTTTATTTGATATTTAAGATGCCTGAAAACATACTCAGTTTTGCATCCTGTGGTAAGTCAGCACTGTGTCCAAACCCTGAATCTCCAGCTGTAATAAGGTGGTGTTAACATTTTCATACCCAGCAGACAAGAAAAGATGCATGAAAAGATATACCTTGTTCAGATACCAAAGAATAAGTATTAAAATGCCTAAAAGAGAGAGACCTAGCTTTAGTCACACAACATCATGATCACATTTATAACCCTTAATGACAGCTATATCTGCAGAGAAGTTTTCTTGACCTTACAGGTTTTTGTGTCTGCCATATGACTCCATGTGTTTAAAGGGAAAACTCTACTCAGAGTCTGTTAAGCTAGATGGATAAATAGTTTGGGTCCACTTTCTACTAGACGTATGCTCATACCATAGCTGGCAGTACCAGCTAAGGAGTGAATGAGTGTAAACTGATGAGTTATTGCCATGATTAGAAACAGCCTTCCTATATTACTCTTAAGGAACATTGGTGAGATGCGGAGAAAGGTCCTACTGGTACTGATGGAAATCCAAGTCATTGTTAGCATACACCAGTATATATATACACACAGTTAGGTTTCATGCATGCATGTGTGTGTGTATATAGACACACATACACATGCATGCACAATTGTTGCTCTGTTAAGCTGCCCCTTGCATTTCTTTTTATGCCAGTAAAACACGTATGTAAAATGCCACTCTACTTGGGGAAGCAGATAAGTCAGAGTACAAACAGTGAGGAAAGCTGTTGATAACTGGGACCTTAAATATTCAGTGTTAAAACCTACTGATAAACCATATTAAATCCTTGAGACATTAGTATTCATCTTGTGCCTTGCAGAGAAGGATAAATTCACTAAAAGCTTGTGAGCTAGCATGTCTAGTGAATAATAAATATAATTAATAAGAACAGAAATCTCTGAGAAATTCAATATGATTTTTCAAGATTCCTCTGATCTTTAAGTTTACTTTATTGACCAATCTTAGCCACCTTATTTTGATAAAACCCTTTCTATATGTGTTTAATTTTGCCAAGTTTTGACTGAAAGACACATTTCACACAGCTTATATAGCCACATTTGAGCAAAATGAGCGCAAAATCTACGAAAATGTTGCCTTAGACAGGTGACTTCCTGAGGGGAGATGAATTACAAACCATAAAAGGCAGTGAAGAATTGGACTCATGGATTTTTCCATGCTATGTGAGACATGGCAGCCTAGAAAAAAACAGGTGAGATGTTTTGCTGGGAAGTAACTTTATCCTTCTTAGATTCACACTAGTACTCATTAACTTCTTGGCTGCAACGTTTTGCTTGTTTGTTTTGTTTTGTAAATACCACACTTAAAGAGAAAAGGAACATCTCAGAACACATCCACGCAACACAAAGTTTTTCTCTTCAGCACGATGTGTTTGTATTTTAAAGAAGCACCATAAGTTTTCAAAACCTTTAAGTTGACTAAAGAAGATAATCTTGCAGGTGCCCTATGATCCATAGACAAGATCCCCATCTTTCTGATCATTATCTCAGATCTGCACATTATCTCACATCTGATTACATTGCATCACACCAACCGTCACCTGATCTTCCCCAAATTTGCCACAAATTCCCTCAAGCAATGGGAAGGATGGATAACAAAAAACCTTTGTGTTGAAATGTGTGCCCCATTGTATTACCGTAACCAGATCTTTCAGATGGTCCTTCTATTCTGTTTCTATTATATCAAAACTTCAAAAGCACAGAGTTACATTTCTTCACAAATTGGATGAGATGTGGAATTACTGTCATGGCAGCTGAGCCACTGGAGGTTGTTATACTTGTCTCAGTCAATATAAAATGCCACTCTCTCACACACATACTCTCGACTTGCAATCCACAGGAGAATGAAAGAACTAAAAACAATAGCCACACACATATCTTATGAGTGTTTACTTATGAAAAATCTCCAAGGTTATTCAGCAGAAACACAAATATTAGACATTTGTTATATATCGTTTACAATAAGATATAAAAATATGCTGAAGCAAGCAAAGGAAATTTATCAGCCAATTTAAGGCTTCACACCTGAAATAAAGTTCCTGCTTCTTTGTCATTTCCCTTTTTGTGTGTATAATTCAAAATGTGCACAACAACAACAACAACAAATTAATATAATTCTTGCTTGTAAAGCTGCTGAATCAGTTTGTTAATTGTTTTAAGAGATCTTTGCCTTATAATTTCAAATAGAAATAATTCTTGTTATTAAAGAGAAAGTAAGGTCCCAAATAAAGGTTTGAACTGGATTTTACTGGCATGTGTTTGGTACCAGATGTATCCTCACTGTCTTTAATGAAGCCTAATCTTAATTTACACCCCTTAACATTAAAGCAGAATGAGACCTTTTCATCATCAAAGAGACAGTTGCTCAATTCATGCCCCAAACTTTTTCCTTTCTTTCTTTTCTGGACCTTGATTTAATACTTAAGTGCTAAATTTAGCACTTGAATACTAGTCCTATTAGTTTTACGTAAATGAGAAAGGACTTTCCTCATAAGGACAGTTTCTGAAGTACTGAACTCACTTAAAACACTAAATCCCATTGACTTTAAATTAAACAGTAATTGGATAAGAGATATTAAACACCTATGAAGAAAGGTTGGAAAGCTGACCTTACTCAGGTAAGAGTTTTAACCACTACTCTAGGGAATCATATTCATAATCTCAGTGGCCAAAGAAAATTAATTTAATGGAAAGGAAAGTTGTCAGAAGGATGCACTTGGAGTGAATTGCAACTTGGTATGTTACATTTTCACCTATCGCTGAAGAGCCAGAGGGACAAGGTTACTGTTTCCCTAACAAAAGTGTTTTTTCTACATTTCCTAGAAATGCTGAGAAGAGAGGCTGGTTTTGTCATTTCTGATTTTTTTTAAATCATTCAACTTAGAACTCCGCTACTCAGAACTTTTAAGTCACTGTTTTTCACGTGTACTAAATTAACATAAATAGAACATCATGTATAAGATGATGACGATTCTTCCTTAATGATTAAAAACATGAAAAAATCTCAAGATCAATGAGGCTGAAGGGTTTTCAAAATGGAGAAGCCACCCTTCTCTTGAGTTTTTGGAGAAATTGAGAAGTTTTCAAAAGCATCCATTTCATTCTGATGCCCTTATTATTTGGGTGCTTAGAATCATAGAATCATAGAATCATTAAGGTTGGAAAAGACCTCTAAGATCATCGAGTCCAACCATCGACCCAACACCACCACGTCCACTAAACCATGTCCCTAAGTGCCTCATCTACATGTTTTTTAAATACTTCCAGGGATGGTGACTCAACCACTTCCCTGGGCAGCCTCTTCCAATGTTTAACCACTCTTTCAGTAAAGAAATTTTCCCTCATGTCCAATCTAAACCTCCCCTGGCGCAACTTGAGGCCATTTCCTCTCGTCCTATCACTAGTTACTTGGGAGAAGAGACCGACACCCACCTCGCTACAACCTCCTTTCAGGGAGTTGTAGAGAGCGATGAGGTATCCCCTCAGCCTCCTTTTCTCCAGCCTAAACAAACCCAGTTCCCTCAGCCGCTCCTCGTAAGACTTGTTCTCCAGACCCCTCACCAGCCTCATTGCCCTTCTCTGGACACGCTCCAGCACCTCGATGTCCTTCTTGTAGTGAGGGGCCCAAAACTGAACACAGTATTCGAGGTGCGGCCTCACCAGTGCCGAGTACAGGGGACGATCACTCCCTTACTCCTGCTGGCCACACTATTTCTGATACAGGCCAGGATGCCATTGGCCTTCTTGGCCGCCTGGGCACACTGCCGGCTCATGTTCAGCCAGCTGTCGACCAGCACCCCCAGGTCCTTTTCCGACAGGCTTAATATGAGGCAAAATGGAAACTGTGATCCCCTCTAAAAAATGAAATGTGGAATTTAGCTCAGAACTACAGTCACCTAGATTTGACCAGATAACTGTAAGTACCCCCATGGGAGTTCTGCACAGATCACCTCAAACCTGACACCTACATGTGGGCAGATGAGTCACTCTCCAGTCTCCATTAACTGTATTAGCTGGATTGTCATAGACTATAACAGAAGCTTAGACACATAATTCACACAAGCACCAAAATTTAAGTCTCTAAAGTCTCCAGATGGTTTTGAATTTAGCAGTGGTATTCAGTTGCCCAGGAATCACAGACTAGCTGAGGTTGGACAGGACCTCTGGAGATTGCCTGGTCCAAACCTCTGCTCAAAGCAGGGTTTAAAACCATGCTTCAAACTTTGCTCAAAGCCTGGTTCAAACCCCTGCTAGAGCAGGTTGTTCATGGTTATGACCAATCTGTTTTGAGCACACTGTAATAAACTTGAAGAATCTGAGCAGCAGTTCAGGAGACTTATGTGTTTCCAACATGCCAATTTTCTGGAAAATGTAGAGTCAGTTGGGGCTGACTTGGGAGCCCATCACAGTAGGGAGGGAGTAAGGAACTGATGAGCAGATAACTTTGCCTAAAGCAAATTATGGGTTTCAAAATACTCAAAAATTTGGGGTAATCTGACTTTACAATGTATTGAATGATACATTAAACAGACTAATACAAAACCTTCAGCCTTTGGAAAAAGGTGACAGCATCCTCATTGAAAGTTAGCCTAAACTAACAGTTTGCCAGTTGATCCTGTTCACAGATGGAGAAAGCAGAGATTTCTAAGTTTCTACATGGTCTGCTTATGATTAAAGAGCAGTGAGGCTAACAACACCCTTATGATCAGCTGTCAGAATACCTATGCAAAAACATAGACTTCCTATACGTCCTTTATTCGTGCCTGAGCAACCAAGCACCCAGATCTGTTGCAAGCGAATAATTGAGGTCTGTAGTTATCTCAGTGACAATACTATATTACGTCTCAGGAAGTCTCAACACGCTGATGAAGTAGGTCTTGACAGTGCTTTGTAGGTTGAAGGAGGATCTGAGGACCACATTTGGATTTTGATCTTTCTTGCATCATTGCTTGAATGTATAAACTTATGCAATTAGAGCTGTCAAACACTTTCTGTCCCTCCTTTTACTCAAATCTAACATATGCATTATATTATCTTCTAAGGTGTCATAAACTAATTTAACTATTTTTGTAAGGTTTTTCTTTTTATTTATTTGTCTGTTTGATCTTAGTTTGGAAGAAAGAACAATTTTTTAACGGCTGAAATATTTTTAAAGTAGACTTTGAATCAGCTCTATAGGTCAATAATAAAAACTTAATAATTAGTTGTTGGTAGTTAAGACTCATATGATTACAGCCAGCCATTTATGAATAGCAAACCATGTAGCTGGTAGAACACAGATTCTGGATTTTTTTTGTTTTGTGTTTTTCTTCCAAAAACTTTGCTAATTGATCCTAGTCTTTTATAAAACCATAATCTCTGTTGACTATTTTATGAATATATATAATTTATTGTGTACTGTTTATGAAATATTTTTTTTAAGGTGGAATCTATGCCACCTTACTTTAATAATAAAAAAGATAGCTGTCTGTCTCAAATAATCTTTTTTTTTTTTTTTTTTTTTTTTTTTTTCTGTTGTAAAATGAGAGAGGCATCCAGGAAAGCTAGAATCAGTGCTAAAACAGGTGCCTGCCTTGGAGATGACTATTCTTCTTGTGCCTAATGGGGGAGAGGACACAACTGGTTTAGAATAAATACCAAAGTTTTAGAAAATTAAAACTAGGGTAGATTGATCCAGCCACTCATATTAGCTATTATTAATTTATGATGTATGATAGGAAAATAAATCACATGTTATTGATTCTGAATTATGAGTAGGTTGTGTTTAATTACTTCTACAGCATCCTTTATATCTTTTCCAACCCTGGAGAAAAAGAATTGTCATTACATATTACCTTCTCATCTTCAGGAATCCAATGATCCTTAGTTTTCAAGTATAAGGATTCTCCTGACCAGAGAGTAAAACAGGTACTTGAAGATCTCTTAAAGGTTTTAAAAAAATCACGTTTATCTGTGATACAGCTCCTCTTCTTCATAACTGTGTTAATGATACTTCAGTGCTGGTTCAAAAGAAAAAAAAAAATCTACCTTTTGAATCAACATCTCTTTTTTTTTTTTCCCTATGAATGATGATATCCTCTTCTGACAAACTTATTTTTCATTACTGTCATCACTTAACATACTGCATTTCACAGCACCACACAGCAAAATGATACATCCATCACAATTCCTACTAAGCTGCAGCAAAGTCCATAACAAGTGAAATCTAGTTCTGCAATGTAGCTAGACTTTATTACCCTGCAGAATTTATTTCAAACTCTAGTCTGAAAAGTAAAGGTGAAAAAAATAGAGTGATTACAAATGAGGTCTCCAAAGAAAAAGGTAGAAATATTTAATGTAGATAATTATGCAAACAAGATTTTCATATCCTAAGTTTTAATAAAATTAGATTTAACAAAGCTCTCCAAGGAGGTGGCCCTTAGGAGTTTATCAAGATGAGCATTCTTAACTGAAAAAAAATTGAGCTTGAGGCTAATTGAATTAAGGCTGAAGAACTAAAAAAAATCACCAATGTACTGGACAAGAGTTGTGTACAACTTCACCTTTTTTTAAGAATAATATTTAAAAAGTATAAAATGTAGAAGAATAAGAATTAGAGAAAAAAGAGGACAGAAGAAAATTAGTCATTTCGTCCATTTCAAAATATGTTTCCTACAGCACGTACAAAGAGTGGAACTGAGATAACTTCAAGGTGAAATCAGATGCATTGAGTTGGCCAAAGTTAAATTAAGTCCCATTTTTCAAAGGTGAAATCTTAAGGGACTTAGGCTCCCATATACTTAAGTTGCATTTCAAATTGAGATTTTTTTCTTAAGCTGCCTAGATGCTTCTGAAAACATTGCTCTGGGTCAGTCTAATTCATAATTAGATTTTAAACTACTGGCTGTACTGGGAAGATCAGACGAAATTCAAATTTGCTCCATCTCTGCTAGAATCCCTCCAGGACTGCTATTTGAAAAAAGGAACAGATACAGTACAGGGTACAGTAAGCTGCAGGGGAGTTCAACTCTCCTGTTTAATGTCAAGTGGAATCAAGGGTCACGCACCATTTGACTCCTGACCTGTCTTCCCATTCCTCTTGAGGAGAAACCATGTTCACATCACACAGAGCCTGAACTTGCTAAGCTGTGCTGGTTTTTAAGCAATGACAAAACTAGTAGGGGTCTCCTGTATTTCTGTGTTGTGTCTCTTTCATAGTTAAACCACACAAATAGCAACATTAATAATAATTACACA
Source organism: Aptenodytes patagonicus (assembly GCF_965638725.1). Lineage (NCBI taxonomy): Eukaryota > Metazoa > Chordata > Aves > Sphenisciformes > Spheniscidae > Aptenodytes > Aptenodytes patagonicus. Next base: position 8,125,264 of record NC_134982.1, on the reverse strand, counting down.
ACCACACATGGTCAGGTAATGTAGAGTTTAACCTGCTTATCAAATCACATTCTTACTCCCCTATTACCCTCTTATTGTTTTGTATTTTTACTAGATATAATTTTATCTGCGTGCGGGTATATTCCTCTTTCTCCATTATGTCGCTTTTTCCAAAGTTGCTTTCTACAGTGCCCAAATTTGTAAAGCACTGCCATCCAAATCCAGCTGCATATTGCTTTGGTCTAGCTGGCAGCAGCGAATCTAGCTCTACTGGTAAACCTAGTGTGTAACCCACCTTAGCTGAAGAGTGATGGCAGACAGATATCACTGCATGACATCTGCACCTTGTGATATGCAGAGGTTACACTGCTCTACTCTTCATTATGAAGGGATCATAGAGGTACTTTTCTAGCCTTAAAACCTATGAACTTAAGATGAGTGGAAATATTTTAGGTTTGATAGATCTTCCCTTTCTGGAGTTGATATTACTACAGTATGTGTGTTTATGTGTTCATATTTCTATACATATTTCTTATCAAATGCAATTCTTTATATATTTTTTCCCTGTATTATATGGCCCTGCATTTTATAATCCTACAGCATGAACTGCATGGTTTCTTTGTGTCTGCTCTCTTTGATGCAAATATCGATACGCGGTTGCTGTTAAAATGTCATTTTTTTTTCTGTTTAAATATAACCAATACAAGGAAAAAAGAAAAAAAGGAAGAAATGGTATTTTTCCCACATAACATATTATCATTTTTGTCCAGAGGGACAACTTTGATCATTTTATCTTAATTCCTGGGTAACACATGGGACAGAGTTTCACTCAGCCTTTTCTGCTTAGAGCCTATACCTTCTAGTTGTTCTAAAATACACAAGTGCACATAAGTAAGGGCAAGCAGAGGCTTGATCTGAATGATGGAGAAATTCCAGGGAGAAATATGAAAGAACATACAATAAATTAGGCGCATTCTGAATATATCAGACATACTACACATGCACACATTGACTCAGTGGCGCATGGATGTGGCACAGAGATCGTAAGTCTTCTCTGATGAGGCTTCTGTATGTTCATAAATCCTTGACAAACTACACTGCAGTGAGTGGAGCTAATGGAGTGGGGAGGTAAATTCCCTTAAGCCAACCTAGTCAATCTGTGCTTTCACTCAGATATAACTCTTTCACCTTCATATTGCAGTTTCACAATGTAACCTGTGCCAGAAATGTTGTAGAGGCCATTAGCCCCCGCCATGGCTGGCTGTGGGATCTAAGATGGCTTTTCTTGGCTAATTCCACTGGATGTTGTCTTCACAAGATTTTGTGCAACCTGATGCAGAAAGGCGACTGAAAAAAATCTTCCTTCCAAGTCTTGAATGAAGCTCTTGAATTAGCCTTAACTGATGATAAGGACCTTAAGCATTTATGACTCCAGGTGTAGCTTAACAATCTAGGAACTGTAATTCCCAGACAGAATCCTACCTAAAAATTTACCACTGGCCATGAGCAGACATGATTCAGGAGAAGGAAGATCCTTTTTTTGACTCAGTAAAAGCTACATCTTCCTACACCACCTTGCTTTTTCTTCATCTAGACACTTAGACATACCCACACACATTTTCCATTCTGACAAAAGAAAATTACAGTATTGCCCCACAACACCAAGGTGTTCATATTGTGAAGTATCTAGAAAAAGTGTTATTATAAACAGATGTTAAACTGTATTCACGAGAAGTCATCATAGGTATCCTTAGTGTGGAAATCATATAACTACCCCAGAGACAGAAGTAAAGTACCAATCTTAACAGACAAGAACTGCATAATTTTATATTGATGTTACAGATGGCTTTGAGACTTAGGCATTAATAATTTCTGTGGATTCCAGGGAAGTTCAATTTTAAATCCCTTGCACCCAATTTCCCCCTGGAATGTTGGATTCATAGCAGATCAACTCTTAAAAGAAACATTACTCTCTGTATTATTTAAAGTTTCAAGAATCCGTGAGAGAAATAAGTAATCAGTTAATATCTGAAGCCGCAAAAGAAATACTCACAAGACATGAATTAACCACAGCACAGATCCTAACCCTTATTTCACCTTGATTCCCTTGAAGAATAGAAGATGGCAAAACCAGAGAGCTGGATTTAATGTTGTGTTTGCTATAGATGCCTTGTTAGGCCTCATGTAAGTTACATTGGGCACAGTTCAGATGGTTAACTTGGTTGCGACTACTTGACTGGATTGATAACGCAGGGAGCCAGGGCCTGCTATACGCAGATAATAGATACTCTGAATCACAGAGTTGGCTTGAACTTGGACTTCAGATGAGTTGCAGTGCCTAACTTAGGCATCTGTACTAGCAAGCCTGAATACATTTCTTAATCTTTTCAAATCTCCACGCCCCAAATGCAGAGTGGAATGATAACATCTTCCTTAACTGGCAGGCCCAGTATAAAAACAAATATATTAAACTTGCTGAGTGGTTGACAACTACAATAATCATTAGGACTTTCCAAACCTCTAAAATAGTTAACCAGAGTCCTATTGTGAAACCAGTGTGGTCAAAACAGTTTCTTGTTTGCCCAACAAAAATGAGTTATTTAGTCTTATGTCCTTGTTAGTTTCTTGCCATGAGACATTCCCAACCTAGCTAGAGACAACAAGAAGAGAAGAGAAGAGAAGAGAAGAGAAGAGAAGAGAAGAGAAGAGAAGAGAAGAGAAGAGAGGAGAGGAGAGGAGAGGAGAGGAGAGGAGAGGAGAGGAGAGGAGAGGAGAGGAGAGGAGAGGAGAGGAGAGGAGAGGAGAGGAGAGGAGAGGAGAGGAGAGGAGAGGAGAGGAGAGGAGAGGAGAGGAGAGGAGAGGAGAGGAGAGGAGAGGAGAGGAGAGGAGAGGAGAGGAGAGGAGAGGAGAGGAGAGGAGAGGAGAGGAGAGGAGAGGAGAGGAGAGGAGAAGGGAGGAGAGGCCTGGCAGCATGACTTCTCCTTGTTTTTTTTTGTAGCTTGTTTGCAAGCAGGAATATTTTTTTTTTATTATTGGATACTGTCCTATTTTTACTCCTTTTTAATGCCCTCCATTGTATGTAATTATCTATTCTAGGCTCAGAAGTAATGCAAGCTTTTTATATTTGCATACAGAGCTGGCTTGCCAAAAGGGTATTTTTATCATGAGTTTCCACATAAAGGCAACCAAAGATCTTTGCAGAAGATAGGTGAATACCATTTGGAGGAGTTGGAAGGGAACAGTTCATGACAAAGCCACTGGCAAATTCAGCGCTTACCCATATTGGGAGGCAGTGGGCAAAGAAAATAGAATATGTTATACAAGTAGTTATGATTGCATTGTGGAAAACACTTCCTCCAAATAGATACAAGGGATAAGATTCATTTACAATGCACACATCTACATCTGAATTAGCCACCCTAAACTCCTCTATGAGGAGAAATAAACAATTTTAGGATTCAATTTATCTGGACTCTCCTGGGTATTATACTTAGGATAAAACTTTGCACTAAAAGGACCTATTTTTCTCACTTACTGCATTTTCTGAATTATTACTACTACGTGGGAACTGGGGTAATTAGCTCAGACGCAGACCTCTACATTGTGGAGATCCACAGCTAGTCAGATGAAACTTTCTCCAGGGGTCAGAAAAGTATGAACAGGAAAATGCAGAAATAAGAGGAGAAAAATAGGTGTGGTTTTTGAGAGAATGGAAGGCAGGCAGTATTTGGAGTCTAGTGACCTGTGTATATCCTCTGAGATTCTGTATATGCATATATGTACATATATAATGTCTGTCATAACAGGTGGTGGTCTTTGAACTTCCACACCTTTGTATACATAGAAGCTATTTCTTTAGGGCGGAATTATGATGAGTAGGGCAGCTATATCACACAAAAGTGCCTTGGAATTCACATTTGGGCTTGTTTCCTTTGCATTTATGTTTATTTTAATAAACATATATTTAGGCGCTTCTGATAGCCCTAGGAGCAATTTATACAACTAAAATAATAAAACAATTGGCGCTCTTGCTGACTTTCAGTATCCTGAAAGATGGGAAACCCACAAAAAAACCAGCTTCCTTGTTATCTCAGCTGCAGAAATTACCACTTGAGGCAAAAAGAAAAGCCTGTGAAAAATGCAAAGACAGATACAAATGATGGGATCTTGAGTTTTATTTGGGTTCCCGGAGAATCAAAACACTCAGCTAGAAAATAAAGAAAGAAAAGAAAGAAAAGAAATAATAATAAAAAAATCTAAGTCCTTACCATCTTACAGGACAGAAACTATCTTCCTTTGTTTCCCAGTTCACAATAAATGGTATTTAACACTGTGCATTTAAGTCACTTTTTGTTGCATTTTAATCTGGTAATTAGTTTTTCCCATGAATCAAATACTTTTTAAGGAGATCAAACTGAAATAGCATTTGGCTTAATTCTGATGAGGCTGAAGCTATGCTTCATTTGACCAAGGGTGTTTAAGAGTTGAACAATAATGTGTAATACAGAAAGTCTTTAGCAGCAACCTTTTCCATTCTAACTAGTGCATAATATTGGTTTTGCAATCATTTAGTAATTATATAAGGAGGACATATTTATTACGAATTATTGATTTTATAATTACTGCTGCTGGTGTTCACATTATTACACAATGAAAATCTTTTAATATACAATGTTCTTCACCCTCAGCTGGCAAGCAGATAGTGCAATGCAATTTACTGAGTAGCCAAGAGTAGATTTTTATCGGCACTTTTTTTGCCAACTACCTAAGTGGCTTGCTTTCTGAAAAAAATATTGCTAATGGCACTTAAACCAAGAAGAATGTCCAATCTTTCAAGGTCATCCCTGGAAGTTTATTATAGTCAGTCAACGAAGAAAGAGAGAGAGAGAGAGAGAGAAATTTGTTTAATTGTTGAGTTATTTTACTGCTAATATTACCAGGAATTAAAAGTTATAGCTTTAAATTTGCTGTAAGCTAAATAGACATAAAAGGCCACTATCATACACTGGATCATGACACATGAAGATATATCTCTTATGAAATTGATTTTTCCATGTGTGCAGGCTGACTGCTCAGTGCAGCTAACCCGCCTGTAGAACTGCAGGGAAAAGTTATATTTGGGGCTAGTGTATAATTGTCAATATGTTTTATATTCTTGAGCAAGGGATTTTTCTTCAAGACGTGTACAAAAGAGATTGTCCAAGTCCACCATTTGATTGGGTCTGCAGCTGCTCACTAATAGCTGTTGCTAAGAAACTGTCACCCCAAACAAAGAGGAGTTCTGCACCATCAGAAATCTTTGGAAATAGGGCTCTCCATTACTGGCATCAGAATTCAACACCCTGGTTACAGAATTTGGACATGGCAGGTGCAGGGAAGAGGATGCAAGTACCTTCCACAACTTCCTCTGCACTTGCCAGGATCAAAATTTTGACTGGAATCATGCAAGACTGGATCTCTATTTCCTACAGACACGTGCGCGCGCACACACACACACAAACACATACACATACACACAGACACACACTCACACTTAAACATATATGTAAATTCGGCAATGGGCCCAAGATTGGATGTGAGTCTGAATTTTGTTCCTTGATTGCTTTCCCCTCAGTAAAATGATTTTATGAGGCTATGGTTGTCATGTAATCTTTTTGTGAAAGAAAAAAATACTAAAAAATACCACACATCACACTGAGATCATCCTGTTCGATGAGAAGTATTGGTGTTTCATTCCTGTACAGACTCCAGATCATGCCAGTTACGTGATATGCTGCTCAGTGTCTCACCGCTTGTATTCGCACATACAAACACAGAAAGCAAGCTCAAAAATTCAGACTGGGGTCTTTGAAATGGTAGAAAGAAGTTGCTGCTGTATGACAGACCTGATACTGTCTGGCAAGGAGCATACTTTGGATTTTACCACAATATGAACACGCAAACAAGAAATCTGAATAGAGGAAGTAGAAATGCACATAAATTCTTCACAGGCGTTTGACTTTTCAAGATGGGGGGAAACCCTGAGACATATCAATACTGGGAAATGTTATCTTTTCTTTTTTTAAAGAAAGAAAGATGAAATAACACTATGCCTGCAGTGGCTTATGGAAAACAACACACACACAGAATAGAAATAGGAAAGATAACCTTTGTTTGTATAAGGGGTACATTGCCACAAAATTATAAATTAGTTGCTTTTCTGAGGTTCATGAAATATAAAAGGAAGATTGCAAAAGTACTATTGTTGTCATTCAGTCAATGGGATTTGGGCTATTTTTTAATTTGAGTATTTTAAGCTTTGTCTGGTATATCCCCAGGTTGAGACATCATTGTTCTAACACCTTCCAGGTAATTGCTAAAATAATAATAATAATAATCCAGCTAAAATAGAAGAGTCAGGAGCATGTCAAGGCAACATGATTCTATAGCGAGATGACATCAGCACACAACACTTCACCTTGTTCCAGCTCACTGTACATTTTAGTTTCCAAAAAGAAGAAAGTGAGCTATGGACTTTCCAGGTCCAGATGGGTTAGAAGCACTCTGGGATTTCTTTGCTTTTACTAAGTGAAATTTGGTGTTATAAACAATTGCAGGAGCATACACAATGTATCATACTGATTGTGATATGCTGGCCATGGCAAGTGTCACAACTGGGTGTGCTTCATCACGACTAATGCCTGAGCGATGCAATGTAAGGATCAATCAATCAATCTTGACTCTGTGTTACGATTAACTGGATGGTCTAATGAGCCTTTTCTGTCTCTTATGGTAAGAGGACATCAATCAATGCAGAAAATCAGATCAGTGATTTAAAAATAATACTTTTCGGTGTTTATACCCAGAAGTCTTAAACTTTGAAAAGTCTGTGAGCTATAAGAAAAAATAACAAGAAAGATAAACCTGTTACTCCCTAACATTTTTTTTTTCAGCAAAACAAGTAGTAGGCAAGCAAACATTAGGACTTTCTCATTGTGTTATACTCTACATAAGTTTTTGAAATGTGTAAAAAAGTTTAATCTTAAAAGTATGATTAACTGGAAATTTAACACAACTTTTCATAAAATACCTGAAGATTTTGATAAAAGGTCTCAGATAACATTCACGCTCTGAAGTGCCTCTTTCTCTCTCTGCTGCTTTTTTCTCTCTCCTTTGATAACAGAATAAGCTGAAGATGATAAGTTTTCACATGTAACCATTTGAAAACCTGAAGAGGGGTGAGTCTGAGCTGTGGATGTTCTGTGGTGTGTGGGCACAACCATGACAACTCATTTAGTAGTGCAGTAACTTGGGCATTTAAAAAATAACTCGATGAACACACCTGCAGAAAACATTCCTGCATCAAAAACTCATTAATGTTTTCTAGTTTGGTTGAATATTACACAATTTTTGGAAACCAGTAGCCAGGGATAAAATATTTAAAGGTAAAGTTTAAAAGGAAATTCAATTCCCCTAAATCTAGAGTGATGTCAGCTATAGTCAACAGAGATGAAAAATCTTCAGGGTGCGATTCATCCTACTCTGCCTAGGTACATGTTGTAGGAGGAGATGAAGTGTCCACTGGAGGTACCTAGCTCCAGCTTGATTAAGGTAGGGAGTCCGGATGGCAAATTCAGATTACATACAGGACTTTTACATTAATTACTCCGAGGTTCTCAAACCTGAGAGAAACAAACACATTATGTTTCAATGAAAATTTTTTACATTACTAAGTTCTGAATATTATCATTACCATGGCTGAAATATGCAAATGGCTTTTTGGATTGTGTGTCCAGTTTTATATGTAAGAGACTCAGAATTATCTAGGGAAAATGCCCTGTAAATGTCAAACCCCTTCAACTGCACAGTATTTCAAGATCTAGACAAGCAAATTCCAATACTATGGAAAAACTTTGTCCTGCATCTTCTCTGTAGTTTACTCTTCTTCAGTGGGTCAGTCTAGGAGTCCTAGTCAAAGACAAATTCCTTGCTCTGTCTGTACAAATTAAAACAAACAAACAAACAAACAAACAAACAACTTTTTTATTGTCCCAGAGGTGTTACAATTTATGTAAAAGATAAGAAACAACGGGACTTACAGGCAAATGGAAAAGTGGGCATCTGATTTGCTCACAGGTCTTGCATTTCAGTGGTCTTTTAGAAACATTTTAATTAACAAAAGTGAAAGTAGCCTCCTTGTCTTAAGGTGACGAGCTACAGCTCTCATGAAATCCTTTGTGCCCTTTTTTTCTTGAAAATGTCAGGGAGTGCAATAATTACAATTAATGATGATGACTGTTGCTTCAAAGCCAAAGACTGTGAGTTTAATAGGTTCATAAGTCCATTCCTCGCTGCAGAAGTTGATTTGTGACATCCTGTCACAGACCTGTCGAGCATTTTGTTAGTGCTGGTACAGAAATATTTTATTTTCAGTGAAAAAAAAATAAAAATAATAAAAGTGATAAGAACCGTTTTAAGTATTCTTCAACATTTAGAGGGGTTTTTAAAATTTCTTTTGTAAGAAAAATGAAATTAAATGCAAATATATTTTATTAAAACACAAAAACGCAATACTCTCTGGAAGAGTGACACCAGCAAAGATAAGTATAATAATTTTTTTTTTTTTTTTTTTTTTTTTTTTTTTTTTTTTTTTTTTTTTTTTTTTTTTTCCCCATAGAATGCAGGTGAAAACAACTGATCTCCACTGGAAAAATGAGACATTTACAGAAGTTAACATGAAATTCTGAGACCACTTCAAAATTTTTCTTCTGTTAGTTTGCTTCAGGGCTATACTAAGTGCCAACTAATCATGTAACTGTCCGTCTTGAAAGCTATTTTCATGCCATTAGCTGTCTTTCACTTATCAAACACACACATTTTTTTATGTAGTTCCTGCTTTAACCAAAGACCATTGGGTGCAATTGCATAAGGGGTGATGGGCTGAGACCGCTATCATTGACCTGAAGGCCTCAATGACTGCAAACTTCTTATAGGCTCAGCTATTAAAGAGACAAAATAATTACAATCTGTCAGTACAAGGACAGCCAGCTGTTTTTAAGTGGTTGTTTGGGTTTTTGTTTGTTTGTTTGTTTGTTTGTTTTTAAGACAGATAAACTAAGCATCTTCCTCTAGTTAATCTTGTAAACTATCTCTTCAGAAAACAAAGCTAACCATATTTAAAAGCTGATTCTTCTCACCTGAAGGTTACAAGCCAGGCAAAAGAGACGTCCTTTTTTCTCCATCAGTTACACAGGAAGCCAAGATGACTGACAAGAAACCTCACAATTCAATAGTAATATTGAAGTGAAATGGATCTCTTTTTCTACAAGCGCTTCTTAATTTAATGGAAATAATACAAACTGAAAAAAAATTAAACCCCACCACTTTAACAGTCTTTAAATCAGTAGATTTCACAGTTGCTGTTTAAACTGAGTTATCAGAGGTTTCTTTACTTTTAAGTTTAAAAGTAAAACCTTGATTTATTCTTCAGTTTTGTCTAAGCAAAATGCTTCATCTGGTGCAAAATAAAATCAATATCTGTAGGAATAATAATAATGATTACATAATAATATTGATACACTTATTTTTACTTTATTCTTGAATAAAAATGGACTTTAATTCCATGACAAAATGATAAACTTTCTTTTTTCTCAGATGGAATTATGATTTACACCCTTACTATCAATAAATTTCTGTAAAAGAAGGATTTTTATCTTTCAAGGGGTCAGATAAGAAATTAAATATCCTAGAATGAAGCCTGCATTTTTCTAGAGACTAAATCACAAGTTATTTGAAGGCAGTCATGTCTGTCATTTTCTTTCAGCTTCATTTAATTGGAATGGCAAATAAAGCTTTACATTGCTCCGTGTCACCACTATAACGCTTGTGACATCTTTCAGAGAACGCAGATGCTGTCTTTTCTTGCTAGCTACCTGCTTTTCATCAACTACTGTATGGCAGACAAATCACTGGTGAACCTTTATAGGAGCCTTAGATTTTGAAGTTAGAAGATATCACTGGGTTTATTTAGTTTAGCCTCCTTCATAGCACAGAACATAGGATTTTTAATTCCTGCTTCAATTCAGTAGCAGTGCTTTGTAGAGAATAATCTTTTAGAGAAAAACAAAATCCAATCTTGTTAAAAAAATTTCCAGTGATGGAGAATCCAATATAAGTCTTGTCACTCTAACAGTTAATTACCCACACCATAAAAACGTAAATGTGTCTACTCTAAATTTCCACTCGCTTTTTCTTTTCTCTTGCCCACCAGATTAGCTCTGTAGTATTATTATCTTTATTTTATTTTTATATTTTCACTGTGGTATTTTCCCATTTTGTACATGTGACAAACATGCTTTGCTCCTAAATATATTACTTGTTATTAGCCACACTGAAAATACACACCAGGCTTAGCCACAAAACCTATTATTGCATGTCAGCTGATCTCTGCTGTCTGTTCCATTGTGTACAATAAATCTGGGTTAAACATAAGATAAGCTGAGTTTGCTTAGCCCTCTTTTCACCGAGCTGAACTAATTCTAACAGCCTTGATTTTCTGCAGGGTAGACTACTCCCATGGATAGTTATCATGAATCAGCTGACTTGTTATGTGTGATGCCAGAATAACTTGTTCATATATCTGAGTCTAATAGTATCCTTGTCCCTAGATTATTGAAGACAGAGAGCACTGTGTATCAGTGGCCTGTATTCTTCATTATTTATCATTCCTTTAGCTTTTGTATCAACTCCAAGCTTTACTGGTAATGATTTTATGTTTTCTTCCACCTTGTTGATAAAATGTTTACTAGCATAGAGCCAAAAATCAATGCCAGGGAGACCCTAGACAGAACACACCTTATTAGTATTAATTCCCAATTTGCAATTACGTTGTGGGACATAGTCATCAACCATTTCTTTAATAATTCAACGTGATTTGAAAAACAATGGGTTTTTATTTTTTTTTTTTTTAGTTGTTAGTATACAAATCAACTTCTTTAAAGGAGTTACATTATTATTCAACATTATTACTTTATTGAACTGAATCAGTCCTCTCATCAAAGCATTGACATGAGCTGGTTTGAAAAGATTTATTTCCAACCTGTGCATATTCACTGGCATTAATACATTACTTTCCTTTAATTCATTGTTAATTCAGGCTTGTCTCAAATGGTCCGTCATTTTGCTTCAAATCTAAATGAAACTTGTAATTTCTTGGATTATCCTATTTATTCTTCCTTTAAAAATTTGTTACTATACATTCTTTTCATTATGCTCCTGGCATGTCCTGAAGTTTTAAAGACTGGATTAAGTCTACTTTAATGGTCTGGGTAGCTCCTGAGCCAGATCTTTAAAATTCTTAAATACAAAATTACTGATTTAAAAGGGAATCTCACGTGAACCCAATACAATTTGAATAGAAAGTATTTCATCATGGTGTGACCAATGAAGTATTGATCAGAACCCTTCACTGATCATTTCTAGGGTTTCTATTTCCATTATAGATATTTCTACTGATCCCATGCATTACCATCCCAGTCTCCTGTTGTCCCATGCAATATATACTATTTTGAATGAAACATTTTCACAGACTTTGAAAAGTTAATTGTTCAGACAACATTTTGTTAGCAGTTACAAACCAAGGTGTCTTCACCGGAAGGATTTACCCTTCATGTGAGCTACATAAGTGAGTTGTAGTATTCCCTGGAGAAGAGGGAGGTAGTAAGGGTTCCTAGCTCTTTTGAAAATTAACATAAAAGTCAGATCAAGTGATTGTCCCAGCAGAATCTAATTTCTGCTTCCAGAGCTGGGCTACCAGCTGTTTCCTTTAACATTGTAGAAAAAGGAAAGGGAAGGCAAAAATGGGGTGAAAAGGCACCTGTCTTCAATACCATCCATGGTAACAAAGAGATCATATCATTACATCTTCAGTCACATCTGATCAAACCACTGTAATGATATCCCCTACTGTCACTCCCATCCTTTGCTCATCATTTTTACAACTGTGGTAGTTATGCTACCTCTGGTGCTGTTTGCCATCTAGAATTACTGTTGGGGCTGCTTCAATCTCTGTTGTGCTGTTAATAGTAAATTTAGCCATCTGAGTAGATCCTCATATTGGTACTTAATGGCTTCTGAACTAGTTCCCACTGCAATAGAATTGCTTTGTTGCTGTCTAAGGACATGGAGAACAAACACACATGCACACAACTTCCAGGGACAGCAGCCAGGGACCATTTGCAAGATCACCCTTTGTTAACCAGCCAAAGAGCAATAACTCTGTAATCAGCATGAATGTGGAAACCAGCTGATATTTAGATGCTTAATTGGTTAGACACTTAGTGGGCAAGGATAAGCCTTAACTTCTGGTCTTTCACTGGAAGTCCATGGCATCTTTCATGGTAATTTCTAAATTTGATGTCTGTTCTTTCAGGTAAGACACCACATGATAGTCATTCAGAAGGTCTGGGTTCAATACAGACCTGCAGCTGCAATCTTGCTGCTCACTAACTTATGCCCATCAATAAAAAGGAGATAATGAGGCCTCCTCTACCTTCATTATCTATTTAGATCATAAACTTCATTACAGAAGGTTGTGTGTGGGTTTTTGTCTGTGTGTTGGTCTTTTGTTTTGTTCTGGTACTCTGAGTATATAGAGCACAACAGGACTCTGATCAGTTGAATAGGTAACCATACTCTGTTCAGAATATTAATATCATTATGTGGCCTCATCATTTCTTTGTCTTTCTCTGGAGTCTGCAGTACTGCATACACGTGGAATATCTTATATACCCCTCTCTTCTTACCTTCCCGAGGAAAGAAAACTTTAAAAGGGTTTTCATTTCATTGATTTCATCAGAATAATTCTATTGGGCAATATTTGAAATCATAAACCTCAAACGGGCTGAGGAGATGACAGGTGATATGTGTAGCCATGTATTCATTATGTTTTTCCCAGTGACTGCACACATGTTGAATACCAGAAACATACCTCAATATTAGACAGTAAATATTATTTAAAATGACATATAAGTTTAATCAGCAATTAGTCAGTAATCAAATCAAGCCAGTCATTCCAGATTCTCATTTGTGTAGTATATATTTGGTCCTGTGCTTCTTGACTGACATTATCTGAAAAACATGCAAATGAAAACAGTCAACTCAGTTGTATATGAAGTACAGGAGGAAAAAAGGAACTCTCATTTCATACTGTGTTTACCTATCATTTTAAGGGATTGCCTATGTTGTGGAAATACCTTAACTTTTTTTTTTTTTTTTTTTTTTTCCCCCAATTAATACAGAATACTCTGCCTTAATGGTAAGCAAAGAAAAAGATTCCAGCTTTTTCAGCATTTCCTACTATGTATTTTATTTTTTTCTTCCAGTCTTCATCTCTGCAACAACTCCATTTACCTTAAACGGCATCACATAAAACATTTCACATTACATGAACTGTGCTTCTCTCACCTGTTTTCCTATATAAGAGAAACAAGTCTATATCTTGTCTTCTACCCAAATGTAATGTAATGAATATGGCTATCTAATGGATACAGATCTGCCTGATTTTCTGTTGGGGAACAAATTACTTTACTGGGAAGAAAAAACAGAAAATAGTTAAAAGTAACATGATGTCACTAAAGAAACATTTTGACTACTGCTGTACACTGTTAACGTTGTTGTTCTGTCATTTTCATTGTTATTAGTCTATTTTCCTATAGAGGTCTGTCTTTAGTCCTCCTAAGAACACATGAACCAATTGACCAGGTTTAATTTAAGCTGACAGGGAGGTGGCCAGCTTGAAGATACTTATTTCCTATAAGTCTCATTAGGAAAATAAAAAAAGAAAAAAAAAAAGACTGGTCGAGAAAAGGAAGTCTAGTCGTACCCTACTGGTGGCTATCAGGGAAATAGTAGCAGGTACTTGATCTTTATTTACACATCAATAAATCCATGTTGGAATATACTAATAGCAAGGAGGAAATTAAGTTTAATCATGCTTTCTTGGATTATATGGGTTTTGTTGATCCTGTCTTGGGACAAGGATTTTTCTACATGTTCTGTTGTGGTCCCTTCATTCAGATGTTTCTGTGGTGGCTAAGTTACAGGCAAGCGATGACCAGGATTGTGTTTTTGCCAATAATGGATGAGAAAAGAGGATTTGGGGATGAGATACCTTGACCAAGACTGATTGAGCATGAAACAACAAGGGAAATAAACTGCTTATCAAGAACATAAAGAAATGAAGTTTTTGAATGTTTTGAATATGTGTATAATCGTCACTGTTAGTGTAAGTGAACTTTGTGTTTATGGATGTGTGTTTATACAAAAATAGAAAATGCAAAGGGAAAAAAGAACTGCATTCTCAGAAAGGATATAGAAAGTTAGGTGCAAAAAAGAGAAAACGTGTGGGGACACACACCAAAAAAAAAAAAAAGTTGAATGTCAGCTCTTTCTTAAAACAGAATCATACCAATTCTTTGGTACATAAAATGTACTTAAACAAGAACTTAAGTAAATTGCTAAATAAATAATTTCTGTACAAGAAATATAAACTTTCTGCAGTTTATTGAGATGCCTAAATTGGGTTACATCTCTACATCCACTAAAGAGAAGGAAAAAAAAAATTGCTTCTCAAAGCTGGATGAGTAGCGCAGATAAAAGTTGAATTGCTCTCCAGATATACCTGTCCTTCTCTACTAACTACACTCTAGGACAAGAAGACTTTTAACTTCAACTTGTTACTGGCCTAATGCCAAGCTGAGATGAATAAAAGCCAGACTACAAAACTGGGTTTGGTTCCATCATTAAAGCAGGTAGAAAGTACAGGAATAATGTTATAAAAGTACATTCTCCAGGGTAAATTTGTGCTCTCTCAAGTCTCCGAAGAAATAGATTTTGGTTTCAAAAAGATCCACGAATGTTGGTTTTGTCATGGTCTCAAAACGTTGACTTCAAAACAGGACCAATTTTCAGTCACCTAACTTAGAAATAGTGTCTTCAATTTTTTTTTAAATAGTTCGTACTAGCTTAGAAATGGAATTTTTTTTTTTTCATAAATTGATCACAACAACAATCTTTTATTTTCTAATGGATTAAATTTAAAGTTTGAAACAATCTAAAATTCCAATTTTTTCTTCTTTTTTCATATTAAATTCATCATCCTTCAAAGAATAACTGTGAATTCTAACACCTCTTATTTATGAGGTTAAAAATAGATCAATATGGTGCTTTACTGGAGTATACGCCATATACTGATGCCAAGTTCAAGGATGGTCTTGTTTTATCATCAAGCTCCCTAAAGATAAGAGCTAGTTGGATTCTGGTTTGAGACCCAAGCAAATCCATCATTTCATTATGAATGTGTCGTACATCTTCAAGTAACCTTGACCAAGGGTATGGATTCCTGAAGGATTTACCAATAGTTAGGTTTTGGTGCTGTGATTTTACATTTTACCTGTTGCTGCACGGTCACTGTCTGCAGGTGCTCTTTTTTCCAAGTGGTATGCGCACAGGTGGGCACCTGTGGAGCAGTCATAGAGCTTTGTTGACCCAGATCACATTTTTTCACCTACAAAATAGAGATAAACATGATTTTCTATAAGGTGTTTTGAGTGTACTCCTACAGAGTATAAGATAAGTAGCTATTATTATTATTGCTATTAATAATAATACATTTGCTAATGCATTGAGCAAAATCTTTGCAGATGTGTGAAGTTCCAAGAAAAGTAAATCTCTCGCTCCCTCTATTAGCTGACCCTTTCCTCCACTTTTCTTCATTAAAATGAAAGCAGTATTAAAAGGTCTGCCCAGGATTGCAGCTGCAAAGAAAGTCAATAGGAGACAGTCGTTTAACTTCTTTAGGCACCTTTGAAAATCCCAGCCTGACATCACTACAAATTAGCTGAACCAGAGCAGGGTTTTTCTTGGTAAGTAATATGAGAGTCACAAAGCACTTCTGCTTAACAAATGTTTCCTTTCCGTTACAGAACTCTCGGACTTTTTTGAGCTTTATTCTCAACATGGATTTTTCATATGGAACAATAGTTAGCACTTTGACAGTTAACACAGTAATGAACGATTAGGCAGTAATTTATCTGCTACAGTGTATAGCTCCAATGAGATGAGACAACTTTTCTTAAGATTTCTGGCAGGGTTATTTGGATCTTTGTCAGTTAATTTTTATTCACACCTGGCTGTAGTTACACTGGACTACTGTGTTATGCAAAATGAACAAAATTTCACCAACTTTGCTCGTTTTTATAGGAATGCATCCAGTTTGGTATATTTTCTCCAGATCTTATTTATCTGAATCCTACTACCAGAGTATCCAGTATAGATTAACTCCATAAAGGTTTTAGATGTTGTCACTTAATAAAATGCAGAATTAGGCATTTATGTAATGTATCTAATGTATGGGAAGAATCAGACACCAAGAAAGCAGTCCATAAAGCTGAGAAGCTACAATAGGAAATGCACAGGGTGAAATGAGATGCTGATTTCAGAGCTGTGGTGAAGATATTTTGATCTGGTTTGTTAGAGATATCTGTTAGAACTGCAGCTCATTCTTGAGCTTGCTGTTTAAAAAAATGAAAATCTAATGATAGACATTAGAATTGGTAAAATCTGAGCAGGACACCCACCCTTTTATACTCAAAAGGAAATCAAGAGTACGTTTCATCTGACCTATCTTGTTTGCCCATTTTAGGATGAGATAAGTCTCTTTAGCCTTTTTCCATTGACTTTACCGGATGGCTAAGCTATTTTTAAATTCAAAAATCTGGGCATAGGAATGCCCCCTTAGTTGACCAAGTCTATGCTAGTTCCCTAAATCTCTCCATGGTATCTCTACGAGGTCACCTAGAGAACTCTAAGAAAGCTTCCAAAGGTAGATGCAATCAATTGCCGTCCAACAGTATCTGTCATAGACCGAAGAGAGCCTACATGACTCTTTCATTGAAAAATTCTAGAGAAAAAATAGATTAATCTTTCCCTACTTTATGAATTCCGCTGGAGCTTAATGGAACTCACTAACCCTGTCACTAAAAGATTGGTTGGTTATGTGCATATACAACAGAAGAATGTTCATGGTAGAAATTTAGAAGCCTAAGAAATTTTGGTAACAGTTTGAATGTCTAATAAAGGTGTTCTGAAGAATGAAACTTTGGGCTTGGGTATCTAAAACATCAATTTTAGTGCTCAGCAGTACTTAACTCAAAGGATCAAACAACTCTTCAGTCTTACATCTTACTGGTATCCACAGCCCTTTCGCACTCACATGCTATTATGAATCTAATCCCCCCGATTTGCCTCAAGGTCTGGTTTATAGCAATTAACACGAGTAATGAGATAAACAATAAAAAATTAGGTTATTATTAATGATTCAATACATTAACATTATTTCAAGTTCTACTTCTATTAAAGAAGCATTAACTCTTTTGGGATTAACCCATGGGATCATGGTCCCAAAAGTCATCTTTTTTAAGCAAAAAAAAAAAAAAAATCTTCTGCAAGCACCCTTTAATGATGGATATGGCCCTAAGTCATTCACTCAGCTGTTTTATTACTTGTCTTTAAGTCTGATGAGTTCAAAGCAGATGTGCATCACTGAATTCTCAATAAAAGGCCAGTGCTTGTCCTGCTGAATAATAAGAACTGCTAATGACACCAATTAAGAGCTGTAAATGTCATTTACACTTGTTTGTTATTTTTCAAGTCAATAAGGCTATGGAAGGCAGAGGAGCCTGAGATCACTTAGAGTGGAGCAGTCTGAAGGGACATTGTAATTGAAATATTACGTAGAGTAATAATAAAAAAAAGACAATGGAGCAATTACATTTGTGATTGGGTCTGTTGCAGAAGATACTTCAGCCATGTTTTTTTCAAGAATTATGAGCTGTAAAGAAATAAAAGTCCAAAACTTGGGGGGGGGGGGGGAACCACCCCAAACTCCAAATCCACATGAAAATGAAAAAAAAAAAAAAAACAAACCCTACTAATTGCAGAGAATTAAAAGTAAATCTGTTCTAATACTGATTTCCTGCTCTACACTGCATTAGCTTATGGATATCAGGTTTGATATACACGTTCAAACAAAGAGCTGGGATCTAGACTGAGAAAGAATCTTACTACACTATCAGAAGAACTAGGACTGATGACTGCACTAAAGTTACATTTATTCAGTACTATATTGCGGAGGATTGATAACAGGTGTTCTGAATGGAAATTAGTCATCTGGAATCTGATGTGTTTAGTCACAGATCTAGTTCCAGATCTCAGGCTTGGAGGACTTATTAATAGGTACAGGGATTCCATATCTGTTTTGCCATCAAAACTTTAATTGGAGTATGCCTAAGAACACTCCTTTGAAATTGTCTTGCAAGGAACAGGAAGCAAATGAGTAAAACTGGAAAATCTGAAGCTTCATGACCCAAATATGTAGGGCTAGAATAACGAAGATAATTCATCAGTTGTCAGCTTGTGTAAGCGCCTAACATAATCAAGTATATGTCACAAATCTACTCGGAACTACGGCTCAAGTGGCTCAAAGGCTACCTGCATTCCCATATTTGAATTTTTTCTATTGGTCCTGTGCAAGGTCTCCACAGCATATCTCTCTCTTCACTGTTCAACAAGCTGCAAAGTGCTGCCTTTGTAGTCATGACCCTCAAACAAGGAACTTCTTTATCTGTCTTGCATAAGTATCCCAGTGCTGTGGTTATGGATCCTGTTCACAGAAAAACTGTAGGACAAGAACTGCATCTGTGTCCCTACATCAGAGTAGGTCAATGGAGGATTTTGAGCTGCTGTATGAGAAACATTGACTAAAATAATTTTCTAGAAACAGAAAAATAGACTTTAATCTCTTACCACACAATTGACTGCCCTCTCCACTGAATCATACAATTAATCTATCTTTTTCTTTTTCTCCTTGTCTCTTTATTGTGGGGATTAAGATGTGAGTATGAATCTGCTTTGAGAAACACAAATCGGAGGCAAAGCAGAATGAGGATTCAGACCTTTACCAAAGAAATCTAAAGACAAGTTCCCTAGCCAATAGGTTGCTAATTAATTTGGGGTGGAATTTATCTTTCTTTTCTATTGTTTTCAGGAGAGTACAGTGCTTTTTTGTGGCCAGTAAGTAACATGTGCTTTCCAGTTTTTCTTCCCATCCCACTCCAGCAAAGCTGTCCGTACACCTAGCTGAACTAAACCTTTACCTTTTAAGGGCTTTATTGCTTCCAGGTGCAGGACCTTGGTTGCTGAATTTGTGTTGAAGTTGCTTCTAAGCATCTAGGAAACTTGGAAGAATCTAAGTCTTCTTTGTTTTACTAAGAACATCTTTTACACTTTCAATATCTTTCAAAAATCTGTAAAAGATTTGTTCTAAGTAATGCAGAAAGCCATATGTACAAAATAATGAATGACATGGAAAAGGTTAAATAGGAAATTATTGTTTCCTGTGAGCAATAATAGAAGAATTGGAGGCATCATATCAGTTCATAAATATTTTTTAAAAAGAAAAAGGAAAAGAAAAGGGGAAAAAAAAGGAAAATGAAAATGAAAATGAAAAAGAAACAGAAAAAAAATAAAAATAAAAAGAAAAAACAAAACAAAAAAGAAAAAGAAAAAGAAAAATAAAAAGAAAATGAAAAAGAAAACAAAAATGAAAAAAGAAAGAAAAAGAAAAAGAAAAAGAAAAAGAAAAAGAAAAAGAAAGAAAAAGAAAAAGAAAAAGAAAAAGAAAAAGAAAAAGAAAAAGAAAAAGAAAAAGAAAAAGAAAAAGAAAAAGAAAAAGAAAAAGAAAAAGAAAAAGAAGAGAGAAACATGGTTACATGATTCCTAGCTAAACTGTGGCACTTTAAACTGTGGCACTCACTGTATCAGGATATTGTGGATGACTCACATGAGTTCACAAACTCCCTGAATCACAGACTGCTGAGCTAGAAAAGCATAGCTGCAAGCTTGTCTATATTTGTACCCTTCCCTAGGTACTGCTAATGGCTATTTTCAGGAGCAGGGTACTGTTCTAGATTCAATTGTTGCCCCACTTGGTATAGCACTTACAACAGGATTATGTTCCTAAGTGTCTGGCTGCCCAAACCTGAACAGCATCCCAGTAAAACTTTATGCTGCTGGTTTTTGCTTTTTTTGATTTCCCAGTGTTTTTCTTCAGGGGGGATGGGGGAAAAAGGGAAAAAAAAAAGCCAGGCAAACAACCAGATAAACAAAACACTTCTACCTTTGCAGACTACCATTCCATTTACATCTGTCTTCTTGTACTTCCACCAACTAGCAGTTATTGAGTGCTTTTCAATTGGCATTTATGACTGCCTCTAATGGCTTGCTTGTACATGAGGCTTGCATATCCTAACTAAATATTCAGTGATTTTTCCTTATTCTAATGTCCTTAATTAGATTTATGAACTCTTTACTATGTTTTATGTTGATGAGGGACTGAGAATAAAACCCCGAAATGCTCACTCTAATAAAATATCACAGCTAACCAACTTGTGCTTTTGCATGTGTTATTTCAGTGAATAATGAGCTTTAAATAATGTTCTGAATATGTTACCAAGGATGGGCTAAAGAAATATAGACTGGTGATCTATTACAATACATTAATAAATACAGTGGTACATATAGTTCGCTGTCCATAAGGAGTAATGGATCATGCTGTAAGAACAAGTTAAGGGATAAGGGGCTTGAGGCTTTTTTGGAAAGTCTTGTATATAACTACCCATTTTATACAGAAGAAATTAATATCTTGCCATTTCTATTCTATTCTGGCTTTTTTTTTAGTTCTTTGAATCTGAAGTAAATTATTGAGTGAGGTATAAAAAACGGTTGCAGTGTAAGATAGCTTTGCCTTACGTTTTCATACTTAGAAGTAATTAGCTTCTTTTCCTAGATTAGATAGTGAAAATGTTTAAGCAACATAAACCACGGTAGCTGTCAGGAAGTAGCACTCTAATCAAATTGACATAAAACTTGCCAAAAAGCTGGTACCTAGTAATAATTATAAGAAAATTTACTATACCTATATGTTTGTCCAGCACATGAAGACTAAGATGAATTTTTCTTACCGGTATCAGATCACTCTAGTGTGAATTCTCTGGGTACTGAGCCTGCTAATGCACTCTGTAGGTAATCATGCCTTCTATTCAGGGGAAAGTGTACATTTTTCAGAATTATGTCCAGAGGTAATATATATCAACACAGTCCTATTTACTTCAGTAGATCTGCTGTGACTGACATCAGCCCAGTTAAATAAGCAAAAGCATATTCTGCTGGCTTTTATCCTCCTATGAGTCCTTGGTACTGTAAGAGAGACCAGGAGAGTTACTCTGTTCTGCGATGTCTTTGTGTGAGCAGGTAGTCATATCATTCTACCAAACAGAATCATTTTGTGAATGCCTTCCATCATTCACCCTTCCCTCTTTTATATGACTCTTGCTGGTTTTGCCACCAGACTTGAAACACTTAAGTCTTTCCACTGACTCCACTGTGCTTTGTATAAGAATCTATAATTCATGCTTTTTCTGCCAGAGACCATTTTTCACTGTTTTCTTAATAGCCAAGTGGATTCTGAATGTTGATTAAGGCATGTTGATGTTCCTGAACCTGTTACTGCAACTAAAATGATCTTGTGAAATAAAAGTGACATACCAAGGGCAGCTGGTAAAAAAGCTTCTAAGAAATTCCCTCAGGAATGCCAGAAGAGTATATATAAACTTTTTGACTCACGCTGAACCGTATACATATACACAGCAATATGTTTCTTTCCAGTGTTGTTACTAACTTACAGAAACACAGTTTTCCATTAACATATATATAAAAAATTAGACATTAAAAGCTTGGAAACATGCATTCATGTGTATGCAAATACCTGTGTATCTAAACTCCAAAGCAAGACCAATCTAAATCAAGTGGGTAAACCTCAGCTCAAGGGTTCAGGTGCCTGATATCCAAGCCCTAGCTTGATGTACAAGTGTGATGTTAGTTCACTTTTACACAGAAATTTTGTGTTAAAGTGTGAGACAGTAAATGAGCAAAAACCACAAAAGATAAGAAAGGTTAAAACAGAGTCAGAGTGTAATTGTTAAGACAGAAAAATTTATATAAGGATTCAAGGGGAAGTATGTTAACACAGAAAGTTAAAAAACTCTAAGTAAAACTTAAAACAATCAAGAGGTGGCAATCTAGCATTGCTGAGGTACTCATAAAAGCAATGGAAGGCGATTTTTCCCCAACTGACTGAGCAAAGGCTCACCAAATTTCTTTTTTCTTAGCTATTAATGCCTTGCTCATTCGACCTTTGTATCTGTTGCACCTATTAACCAATAAATAATTACATATAGAATTATAGAATAGAACCATTGAAAAATCCAGGCTGGATCTCTGGAGATCTGGTCAACCTTCTCTTAAAGGAAGGGCCTTTGAACAAGGGTCCTGTCAAACTGAATTTCCAGTGAGGCGGATTCCACCACTTCTCTGTGAAGCTTATTCCAACGTTTAATTGTTCTCACTGCAAAAAGGTTTTCCGCCTCCCTTCATAAATCGGGTTCTGCAATCCTTTAACCATCTTGGTTGGTGATCCTACTCTGGACTCTATTTTTTCAGAGCAAAAATTAGGGTGGGGAGCAAACTAAAACTGAACACAGTGTTCCAGGGGTATCCAAACAAGTGCTGACCAGAGTGGAATAATCACATCCCTCCATCTGCTGGCTATGTTCTTGCTCATGGAGCTCAGGAAAAAGTTTGCCTTCATATCTGCAAAAGCACTCTGCTGACTTATGTTAAGTTTGGTGTCCCTCAGGACCCTAAAGTCCTTCCAGCAGAGATACACCTAATTGAGGCAGACCCCAGCCTGTACTGCTGCTGCTTCTGTCCTAGCAGCAGGATTTTACATTTATCTCATGTCAAACCTTATGCAGCTCTTGTTCGCCCAGCCTTGTTTGTATCCTACTTACAGAGTTTCTTTGCTCAAAGTAGTAGTTCTCCAAATCCATGTGACTGGTGGGGGTGAAGGTGTTTACAAATGAGAGAGATCACGGTTAAAATTGACATTTAGAATAGTCTATTTTTCACATATCCAGTCTGACACACTTTTAAAGGATTCTTAGCAAATTCTGAAGTTTTCCAAAGAGGTAGGTAATAAGATACAGCCTGTGGTCTGCAAAGACCTGTATGTGAGATGGGTTAAAGATTTTACTGCATCCACTTTCCATTCAGAACCACAAATTGGGAACTCCTGAGCCAGTCACTGCCTCTTTCCCTCTTTGCTACACACAGCTATCTTAAACTTAAACCAATTACATCATTCTTTGATATTTTCTCCAGTATCAATCTCACCTAATGTCCCCCAGTTCGAACTGATCACTGCTTCTAACTTGTATTCTGTAACTGGGAGGTGGGAGGATGATGAGGATGACTCATCTGTCAGCTCTGTAGGGTGATCTGTCAGCTCGAGGAGGACTTTCCCCACCTTTCCAAAATCCCCAGGAAAGAGCTGTGAGAAGTGCAGGGAGTGTTACTTTTCTTCCTGAAGTTCATCCTGGATTACACAGAAATCCACATCTCCCCTTCATAGGAGTATTGGCATGAAAATACAACCAAAAAACAGGCCCCAGAAGCATACAAATGGTCAACTGGAACACTCTCCTTTGGAAAAAAATAATTTATAAGTAGAAAATGTGTTTTACTCAACACTGTCTTGATTTTGAGAATTTTTCTTTTGCTTTTCCCAAACAACATTTCAAACCAAACAAGCACCACATGTTGAGAGCCACATTAAAATATTGCATTTCAAAGTGTTAATTTGACTTCAAATGGGATGTAAAATGGACAGCTATTTCACAATAAATTGCAATTTGGCACATCAGGGTTGGACAGGCTGAAATATCAAAACTGTTTTAGTTGTTGGATTTGCTTCTCATGCAAATACAGAAACTCTTCTTTTTTGGGGGGTGCCCCTATGAATTGATTTTAAAAAAAAAAGACAAATAAAACCAAACCACTTTCTTCTCTGTGTAAATTTTCAGTGATCAACTCTGTCCCAATTTGGAGTGAAAGTAAATGTCAAAGTACTGGAACATCAAATCATTGGGACAGAGATTTTATTTTCTGATCAGTTTTAATATGTGCATATACCAAAATGCTTCAAAGCAACAGTTTGTCATTTTTAAACCCCAAATGACCTACAAGAACTTTTGGAAAAATGCAGATTGCATCAGACTTCATGTTTAAGGATTCGTTTATAATTCAATGTTTGGTTTTTTTTCCTAGACTTTATTGATAGTGGCTGGAGTATGACATCAATGGTTTTGCCAAGGAAGCCACAATTTATTCCTAGTGAAGATTCTGTGACTGAGCACAGAGGTATAAACAAGACCTTCTTGTATGAAGTCTGTCCTGCTCTCAAAGCACCAGCTCTATATTTATATCTATATAATATTAGAGCAATAGTCTTTGAATCAATATTTATAAATGAATGTTAATCTTTTCTAGAAGATTCATTAACAAAATCAAAATTTATTGCACCATAAAAGTTAATCCTGAGATACCATATTAACCAATCTTACAGTCCCAGCTGGCTATGTCTACAGTGCAGATCCGTTACTTCAACCTGCATAAATATCCAGAAAATAATGTATTTTCTCTGTTTACTTTTCCTTAGGATAAACAGTGAAACAGTAAAAAGAGGCTAAGACACAACAGGGGATGCAAAACAGACAAGCTGCAACAGCCTACATGGGAGGATATTACAGAGTTACAGTTGTTGTTGCAACGGCTACCAGCTGTGCATCTGGAATGAGCAGGTTTGAAGGCCAGGAGTTTTTAATACAGCAAAAAGTTTGCCTCAGATGCTCACTCCTTTACATTTCTATTTCAGTCTTTACTTCAAATGCTTCAAAGAAGAATATTCCAACAACTCCAGTTATTTCTGTTGTTGTTCTTGTTAACTACTCTGTCAACAGCGACAGGCAGGTACAAGCATATTAAAATTTGTGTTGCTAATATTTCAGATCACTGCATTTGGTCACTGAGGGTTATCTGCCTGCTTGCTTTGTGCTGCTTTTGCAATGACAGGGAGAGAAAATTTTTGGATGCATGAGCTCTGCAATCGTCCCTTTACTGTTACTGATCCTTACACCAACCACACAAACAAGACATTTCACTGAACTAGATTTCACGTGCCCTGACTCTAGAAGCTGCAGTTTTCTGGGTGTTTTTTGAGGGGATGTGTTTATCCACATGAACACCCCCCCATCAAGACCTAGTCAGCCTCCAAAACCACCATCCCTTTTTGCAGTAAATGAGACTGTGGCCACTCTGAAAACAAGAGCTTTCAATTAAGAAGTCTGTTCAGAGTGTATCTCCATGCATATGATAGGAAGTGACAGCAAACTCAGATGGCATTGTAACTGTAATTCTGGCATTTTATCACTTCTGAGGGCTTGACTTAGCATACCTGTGCATTGCAGGTAATGAAAAAGAGTTCTGAAAAAGCAAAGAGGGAAAAAAAAACACAACAGAAGTGTGGTTATGCTGTGCTTATGCTGACAATCTCATGGCTCACACAGCTCTTGAGCACTTGAAGTAAAGGAATAAAGTCAGGCCAGATTAGGAAGTCATTCTCTATATAACACATATTCACTGATAGCTTTTGACTTGCGATTCAGTACTCATCCAGACTTTCACCTGGTCAGAGTGTACCTCGGTTATCACCTGGGTTGCATGACCAAGTTGTCTTTGCTGGGAAACTAGGATGTTTTGGCAGAAACACCCAGAACTCTTCCTGGTGGCACAGCCAGAACAGACATTCCAACTCAAGAACTTGGAAGCATCTCCAGTTTCCCTGGAGATCACTGTCCTTGAAAGCAAGGACGACACAAGAATGGGACAATTTATCTGTTGACTGCTATCAGAAAAGGAATGGAAAAAACCTAAAATTTTAGGTTCCTCTCCAGTCTCTGAATATGAGCATATTCCAACGGACAGAAAATTTTGATACCATTTTTTCCTCAATTGGACCAGATCTATCCTGCACCTGATATGAACAAGATTATTACATCTTAAGATGTTATCACAATAACAATATTAAATCTAATATATTTTTTTTAAGTAGCAAGCAAAAAAGTCATCAACAATTTCCTTAGTAATATTTTATCCACTTTCCCCAAATTTCCTCTTCCAGTCAAAGATGGCAAGTCTTTCAGGACTATATCTTTTCAGGAGATGAGATAAGTCAAATTACATTGAATTTATCAGAATCAGATGATTTTTAAAGTTATTCTCAGAAGCAAGACTGGAGAACCAATATCTGACTACTAACCCAGCCTGACTACTTTAGCTGTGGTCTGTTCTTATTCTACAAGCCATTGGTTCTTTGTCCTCCATCTGTTGTTGGTTACCGCTTCCAGTATTGTTCCTAGAAGCAATCTGTGAAGATAACCATTCTCTAGTTCTTTCCCTTCCTCTCTTTAAAAACTCGGACAACTCAGATAATCTCCTGGCATTCTCCACTAGCCCTTTCTTTAATGAGAAGATCAGCTGGCTGTGTAGCTTTCCTCAGTGTATACTGCCAGCTAATGGCAACTTTATTAGGTATCTGCAGTGAGATGATGAGCCACCTGGGAGTATTAACACCTGGATTTACAGTCACAATGGTAGAGCATATTGAAGTCCTTCACTACACTGAATTACTCAATAATAGCTTTTGGAAACATAAATAATCAAGAAGCATCATTTTTGAAGATAAAAGCCAGGAACATGTCTGGCTAATTGACCATGATGGAGTTATAATAGTGAAATACTGCACACTTTTGGAGTAAAGTTCTCTATCGGGCTGCCTATATCTAAAGCATTGAGGGTTGGCAACTCTACTGAAGTTTATGGATAGCGACTCTTGCACACTGGTCCTGCCAATAATATGCACATCAGATTTTACATTGGTCTAATCTGTAGCAATAAACTGTGGCAATCTAAGAACCACAGAGATAATGTGGAACAGGAGGAATTGAAACAAGATTAGCTTGTGGAGAATGCCATCAAGATTGCTAATTCAGTTTGCATCAAAATCCAGGAAAGGTCAGTCCTGGTAATGACAGAATGTTTCATCTTGTTTCTCTCCATTCAGTTAAGAAAGTGTTGACATTTGTTTGTGTATTTTAATCCTTTTAACTCCAGCTGATTAGGAAAGTGCTCAAAGTTACATACAGATATAACTGTTCTCTTGCAAAGAATAGGTTTAAGTGTGAGCGTTATAACTTGGCTGAGATGAGACCTATATTTACTCAAGTTACTTCAGAGGATTCAAGGCAGTGAATAAATGCAAAATATAAACCCATAAAAGTATCTTTGAATATATGAATAAGTTTTAAATTTTGTGTGCTTGTGCAATGGTTTTCAAATGGAAGTTTTTGTTGTTTGTTTATTGTTGTTGTTGTGGGTTGGTTTGTTTTTTTGGGGGGTTAGTTGTTGTAAATTTGATTTGTTTTTAATTTCCAAAATTTCCACAGAAAAAAAGTTATAAAAATGTTCATAGACTATCTACTCACCCATATAACTGATAAGCTCACCTCTGTTAAACTGTAAAGTTTTTTTTTTGAAAAAAAAAATCCCCAAGTTTGTTATTTGTTTGTATTCAATTTCTTCTTAATTAGCTATTTTTATTGACAAAATAATAATAAAAAAAGATAATCCTCCACCTTCTCTTTACCAACACCCAAAATTTCTATAGTTTTCTTTTTTTCAAAATACCAACATTTGTGAATTTAAAAAAAAGATCACACCAATAGCTATTTCAAATCTTCAGGGAGTATAACAAGTGCCTCAACATACATAAACCAGTATTGGAGAACTTATTTCAGTAACTATTTGCAAATAGAAACCACAACATTTTACACACTGCCTCATGTAATTAACTGGTAAGGTACAGAATCACTTCTCCTCCTCTCCCCAACCCAGTGAGTATTTAATTATTCATATGAAGTGAAACAGTTTCAACAGAACAAATATAAGGAACCCATGCTGAAGTATCTCATAGCCTGGTGGTTAGCACGCAGCCTCACAGGTTCCTGCTTCTCCTCCTCTGCACCAGAGAGGAGGAAGACTTTAATTCAGGCTGCTCACAATGTGGGTGAACGCCCCGACAGGTTTCGGGGGGCTCCCTGTGCCTCGTGCCAGGGTGCCTGTGGTCCAGCAGCCCCTGGTCTCACAAGGACTCCTCGGCCCGTCCTGACCCCGGCAGTAAGACTGAGCACTGAAGACGAGACCGCCGCTCTGTCGCTTCACCAGAAAATCTGACTTTGGTGTAACTCATGTTCCTAGAAGCTCATTTATTATGCAAGGGTGGTTCAGTAAATCAAGTACAGTTTGATTTTGTATACCCCACAGCCTTTAAAATGCGGCAGCTCACGTTGCCTGCCTGTTACGGTGCCGCAGGGGCTGGGGGCTCCATGAGGGCTGCAGGGGCTCCCCCGGGGTGGCAGGGCAGGGCCTGGCAGCCAGCACCTGTCCCACCATCCTGGCCAGAAGAAGGGCAGCCGGGGGGCAGCTGGGGCAGCCCCAGCCCCAGGCATCAGGCACCTGTCTGGGGATGGGGACAGGCCGAGGCTGGGCCAGGACGTCGGCCCGTGGGTGGGCCTGGCTTGGCAGGGCCCATGGCTGGGCTGGGCTGGGCTGTGGGGAGCTGGAGACCAACATCTTACAGCCTCCCTAAGGCAGGGACTGATGGCCCCCAAAATGGGGTCCTGAGCAGTGGGGTGGGTGAAGGGAGCCCCGCATGAGGCTGGGCAGGGACAGTGAAGCCTGTGGGTGCCTCAGGGCATCAATCTGTAGCAGAAAGCAAGCGTTAGGTATGTTTTAGAAATGGAAAATAAAATTAAGTCTGTAACTTCAGGCAGGGCTGAACAGGACACAGAGCTCATTCCCAAAATGTTTATGTAAATTCACCCTCACCCTTGCAAGCCCTTGTTGGTGTTTTCTCTACAGCTCCCAGGGTTATAGACTGCTCCATAGCCCTCTTTCCCAGGAAGGCCATACTGTCACCCAGTGACATACTCCTGGCATAATGTCTGGCTTGAAGCAGTCATGAAACACATGAGCCTTAAAGCCTTAACATATGTGGTATTTAAAATCGTATCTCCTAAGTGCAGTGCACTGTAGTATCCTAAACTTTTTCATACTGTCAACAGCCCTTACAAGTATCCATTTGATCACAAATGCACTCCATATGTATCAGCTGAGGGGAGAAAGATTGTAGTAAACTAATTAGAGCAACTAAGTCAATGGGTGTTCTTCCATATACATGCAAGTGTAAACCAGGCATGCCACACTGTCTTGGGTCACAGTATTTTGTTAAATGAGGCAATGCTGAATGGGATTTGAAAACATGGGTGTCAGATGTAGAAACAGGGGAAAGACCAAACTGAAGTGGGATATTGCAACCAGGCTAGGATGCTAGCTGTAAGCTACAGATACTGGGGAAGTAAGCCAGTGACAGGTGTGGGTATTCTCCAGGGGTGACAATTATAGAGAGACGGTTTCCTAAACACGGAGTTCATTGGAAAGGTCATGGTAAACATTATATACTTGTTGTGTGAATAAAATAATTATATATCAACTTTGTACCCAATTGTTAATTAATCAGGCATGAGAAATTATTCCTCAAACTGACAAACTAAGAAAGTGCCTGGATTTCAGTTAACCAGTTAGGGCATTCACAATTTTAATTAGGGAACTGGACATGAGAGAGACAAATAGTGCAGAAATTGCTGAAAGGAATAATTAATGAACTACAAAACACAGGGCATGAAGCTTTTTAGAGTTGGTGCCATTTTCTTCCTTTCACTGCCAACCAGTCAGAAAAAAATTTGCTTAGACGAAGGCATCACAATTTAGACTCAAGGGATCTCAGTGTCTATTGGAATCAAGACAATCTAAAAACAGCTCTGTTCTGCTTCGAAAAGGTAAATGAAACTTCTGTGGAAAGCAGAAGTGTGAAAGGTTCAGAAGAAACCCATTACAAGCTTCAGCACACACTTGTGACAAGAATTGTGACTCTGTATTTGCAGAACACCATCTTCCCCAGGGATGCCAACTAACCTGCGAAGTTAAAACATCGCATTCACTTCAGCTGTATAACTTCTTCTCTCAGATGGTGGTCTAATTGTTCCCTGTAATGTTGTTCATAAAACAAATGAAGATTTTATTTAGCATTCTTAAGAGCAGAGTTGTTAAAGGTTGCTGGTCAGAACATATTTTATTAAGTTAAATTGTATCCTATTATTCTGTTTTGTCAAAATGGAAGTATTATATACAAGTGCATTGGTTTCAATAAAGTTTTCTTCAGGATAAGTTTCATTTTTCATTTAATTGTTTGGGTTTTTTTTCTTTCTTTGAAAGGGAGGGATGAGTGCCTAAGTTCCTTTGGACATGAAACCAAACCCCAAATCGTTCATTAGGAAAATAGGTGTTTCAACACAATGTGGAAAAAGAACAACTTTCAAAACCTTGAAAGTTGCCTCAAAATGAAAGTGTCATCCTGCTGACAGCTCCAATTCTTTAAATTGTTTTGCCTGACACTTAGTAGAGCTTCCAGTAAATGGACTTCTTTGATCATATCTGAAGAATTGTATGTCAATATCATGAAGCTCCTTGTTCACTTTCACTCTCGCTTTCTGTCTTGCTAAACAAACCTTTGTAGCTTAAGTTTCGCACGTTACTTATATTAGCACAGAAAATCAACATTGCAAGAATCAACATTGCAAATACCTAAGGTGAAATAATACTTCAATTGCTACCAGAATTTTATGAAATATCCATACACACACACAGAGTAACATAAATGCACAATATTATATGTGTTCACTGTCTGGGTATTTTTAACCCCTACTGGGGTTAACCCACACCACCAATCCGGTCAGTTATGGACATGCTTCTGAAGTGCTGCCTTTGCTAAACAGTACCTGTTGTAGATCAGACCCTGGGCTTTTAGATCTTCGGACTTCACCTCTTTCACAGACTTTGGAGAGGGTTCCCAGAAAATGAATTCCAGGAGTTGTTTTTAACCGTTAAGTAAGGGAAGCTGCTTTGCAAAAGTCAACTACTTAAGAAAAACTAGGCAGTTATAAGAAAGGTTACAAATTCTTGCATAGCAGGAGGATCCTATTATGCAGAATCTTTACAAACTATTTTATTTCAGAAAGTACTCTCCTCTGACCATTGCTAAAGGCCCAGGAGTAGAAGGAGAACTAAGGTGAAGCAGTTGGTGAGATCTCAGACTTCTAGAAGAAGAATATCTGGATTAAGCTGTTCCTAGTTTTTCCCAAGTGTCAAAGATTTTCCACACTAGGCAGGATAGAAGGGTGTTACTGATTTTTATATACACAGTATTTAAAGTAAAAAGGAGACACAATTCGGTCTTTTAATGTCAAAAATGCAATCTCAGATTAAAAAACTGTTATGAATGGAAGTAACTGAAAACACTGACATCTCAATGGCTCTTTTTTGTTTTTCCTGTTTTGTTTCGTTCTGCAGTATGAAGTCTGAAATAAGCATTAACAACTGGCTAATTTTGTCACGAAGCTTCATTTTATGCTTTTTCCACATCTCCTAGC
Organism: Aptenodytes patagonicus; assembly: GCF_965638725.1. NCBI lineage: Eukaryota > Metazoa > Chordata > Aves > Sphenisciformes > Spheniscidae > Aptenodytes > Aptenodytes patagonicus. The sequence continues at coordinate 8,093,687 of NC_134982.1, read as the reverse complement.
CTCTGGATTCCTTATTTAGAGTTTGCCTGGTATAGATTCCTACTTACTTTGCCTGCAACACTGGTTAATGAGCAGTTCTTTTATTCTAGAACAAAGTAAAGGAGACATTATTGCACAAATTGTTTTCTATTAGGGATCCAGGGTCTGGTCAAGGCAGGGAATTTGTTTGTTATGTTTCCAGTGCTTCATTTTCAAATCTTCTATTAACCATATACAAAGGAAGAAGTAGAGCTAATTTTTGCATTTGACTGCTTCTCATTCACATGTAGACTTACCGTAAGTGAACATGCAAATCCTGCAAAACTTTTCTCCATCCACATTTTAGATTCATCAGCAGTTGTTTGTAAGTATGGAGTGACATATGCACTTTAAGTGTTTAGTTTTCACGGCATGCCTGACCTTTCAAAAAATGAATGGAGGTGCATATAGATCCTAGTGCATAGCTCAGACTGGAGCTCACAAATGCCGTGGGAACCAACCCTCTAATTGTAGTTACTTTTTTTTTTTCTTTTTGTTTTCAATGCAATACAAGGTTAATTGAATCCAAACCCAGCAGCTACCTACTTACATGGTTCTAGTACCAGAGTTTTGTCTCTCTCCTGTCTAAAATATTGTAACCAAGCAACTGAACCCTCAGCCTATTTAACCAGTGATATAAAGTCATCATTTTGTTGTATTAGTTATAAACTGATGTCTTTCCCTCCAGCATAATCTTTTTTCAGTATATACTTTCTCCAAGCCAGGATGAGTTTGACTGGTTTCTCTCCAGAAGGTAACAGGGACTACAGGATGCAAGATATTCCGCATCTTGATGCCAGAAGCATTCAAGCATTGTTTATTTTTTACTTTAAAAAAACAAATGGAAACTTGTAAAGTTTCTCACCAGTTCCCATATAGACGTAAACAGCCCATCATTCTCTCAATGTTCTTATCTTAAATCTATGCAGTTGCAGAATTTTAAAAGAACAGTCAAGTTGAAGAGTGCAGCAGCACAGCCAAGGGAGTGATAAAGGAGAAAAAGAGAAAGAGATGTAATAAGACTGGGTTTGAAAATGGAGAGGAAAAAGGAAATGCTTAGTCTAGCAGGTTAAAAAAAGTCTCAGTGAGGACAACTCCACCCAATTTGGCACGGATAATATAGCTGACTGGCTCGCCACCTCATACGTACCAACTTTCAATCTGTGAATCTCTTTGGAGCCATAATGCTTAGCACTGCAAATCATCCACTGAAAGAACCTTCACATCTTTGGAACTTATTGGCACAATTACCTTCGTGCTGCTGAGCAGAATGCAATGTCTATTGTTTGTCTGTAAACTTTGTCTGTAATTGCAAGAAAAAGAAAAGAAAAAAAATATTAATCTGCGCAGCATGGATCGTGTGGGCACTCTTCCTCTTTGGATCAAGCTAAGCTAAGAAATTCATTTAACCTTTTAGTGTCAAGTTTGATGGACCCAAGGTGACACTGTATTTTTTCATTGTTCAGTACAGTTTATGATTGTAATAAACCTGAAGGAAAAATTGATGTTGACAAAGATTATATATATATATATTTTTCTTCTCCTTCTGGTAAGACGGAAAAGTGACAAGTGTCACTTTTAAAAAGCAGTAGCCTCACGTACAATCTAAGGACAAGGTTAGTCATCAATCATGTCTCTTCATAAGTCTTCACTGATGAGTTTGGCTTTGGACCTGCAATCTTTGAACCTTGTTTCAACTTTTGTCCCAAAATCACAGATTCATTCATTCATTCATAGATTCATGGATTTTTAAGGCCAAAAAGGACAATTACAATCATCTTGTGTGACCTCTTACATTACACAGGCCACAGAGTCCAAGCTTTCATTCTCCCTACACCTACTTCTTTCACAAATGTTTTCACATTGTTCTTCTCTTGCACTCGGTTGCTTACTAAACTCATTGTGATGCTTAAACCTTGTTCAGTACTGCCTCTGCCTCCACTTCTCCTTGTTTAGGATGTATTCCTGCCATGAATCTCTCGCAGAATAACTCTTGCATAAAACTTGATACTAACGACCTACAGCAACTGCCTGTTAAACATAGAAAATGTTACCACAGTCTCTTAAAAAATGCACATCATCTACTAGTGTTCATCAGTAGAGACTGTCTTCCCTGACCCTAAATGTTCATTAACTAATTTCTTGAAACATATGCACTTAACAAGTGTTTTTTCCAGAAAACAACTTTGTCTTAGTAAATGTAGTGGAATTAAAGGCAACATTTTGATTGATATCCATATGACACTTCTCCAAGCCTCAGTCTCACATTTCCCTTTTTTTCATCTCCATCTCTCAAGTCTGTCTGAGTCTGTCTCTTCCCTTCTCGATCTGCCTCATAAAAGTTTAAATGCAAAGGACTTCTCAGTTCACAGGTAAAATAAATTGTCAATGTGTGTCTAGTAACAGTTCATAGCCTTTTATTCCCCCCACCCCTCATAACAAAAATTAATGGTATGCTCCAATCTGCCATTGTGTCCTTGACATGTAATTTGTTATAAATAATAATACAAATGATTACAGAGAAAACTACTACAGCTAGGAGTGCATCAGTTTGCCAGCATGGGGATAAATAAGACAGCTCTCTCTGTGGGTGATTCTGTCATCACGTTTTGTACTGGCGCTACCCAGCAGGCTTAACAACGTGAGTCCTGTCATGGCTAGTCTCAAAGTTTCTTCAGAGAGAAGCTGGAGGGCTAAAGCCCTTTTTAAAGAGAAATAACTAAAAGGAGTTAAAAATAAGTGGCTCTCCGATGGGCCGCTGTGTCGAATGTATTTAATTGCCCACAAGTCACATATCTTCCCTTCTTCATATTATTGCACAAACCTGCTGCATTTCTATGGTACAGCAGTTACTCAGGTTTTATCTTCTACAGAGACAAGCTGTAATTTCTTTTATAGGGAAAGGGGAAAAAAAGACTCATAACAGAGAAGGCAATTACAGGAGCAACAGTCAATGCCAAGGATGGGAGAAAGGGTTGCGTTGTTATTCAGGTGAGAACCTGAGAATCAAATGTCCTGGAATGTATAGCAGTTCTGCCCCATACCTGTGTGGGTAATTTACTTAGACTTAACAGTAAACTGGAGAGATTTGCAGTGAAACTCTTTTTTAATCCTTCTCCCAACCTTGAAACTGATTTCACCTTCTTAGTTTGTTGATATGTCCGGATTGTTTATATTGTGGTACCACTTAGGAAGCCTCATTTAAATGCAACTATGCAAGTTGCTATACAAATAAATATCATGAAATAATCAGTTACCAGAACAATTTAAGAATTTCAAGTCCTGTGGTTTGTTTTTTTTTTTTAATTTATGTTTGAACACAAAACATATTTGCTATGAAAACATGTATGAATTTGCCACATCTCTTTGATGAACTGCTGTAAGAAATATGTTACAGAATCAGAAGAGTCGAGCAAAAGATTTGATGAATCATAGAGATCACTGGAACACGGAGTGCTAGGCAGTTGAGGGCTATACTTTACACTTCTGCTGCTGATTTGGGTTATTTTTCCCTAAAAGAAGCTTTCTTTTTGGGCTTCACAGCATACTGGAAAGCATAATTCTGATTATCCCATGCTCTCTTATGGGTGGATGAGCTATGCCATTCATAATGAACTGAGGCTTTGAGTGATGAAGTTTTTCAGCAATCACATATCATTTGGTGCATTATGCAGATGTAGACTGTTGGAGGAGTACATGCCATTGGAAAGAATGAGTGCCAGTTACCTGAATGGTTCAGACTCCAGTAAGTGAAGGCAAGCAACATGAAACCCTGCATTTCAGATTTAATAACAAACAAAACTTAATCAAAAAGTGATTAGACAATTTTTTCATTCTAAAGAAGTCTTTTTGGAAAATTACATTCCATGCAGATTTTTTTCATATTTCAGTTTTTTAATTCTGATTCATGACAAAAATATTAACATTGAGATACTTGTATTTCCCAAGAACATTACGTTTCCTCATCTTATTGTTTATCTTTTGTATTACTAAAAGGCCTCAGAGCATCCATTAGGATAGCATTTATATAAGTGTGGATAATAGTCTGCTTTTGCCACCAGCAGTTTGCAATTGAAATAGGTGGTGTTATCAGGTTCTATTAACTGCCCCAAAAGTTCAAACCCCAAACTATTTTCCCTTATTATTGTAAACAGTGGCAGGTATTTTCAAGAACAGTGCATCCTCCCCTGATCAAGCAGGTCTCCCATTTCCCACTCACACTCACAGACACGCTTCCTAATATATAGTGAGAACATGATCTTCTAGGTCCAGCAAATTGTTCTGCAAAAGCAGGAATGTATGGATTTCAGTGAGGTCCTTGCAAGGCAGGATCAATGTCATGAATTACCTTTAACCACCTCGTAATGGAACATTCCCATTAGACAAATGAAGGAAATCTCTCACGGGGAGTGACAGGGTTGGTAAAGTGAGGGCATCAAATCAATTAAATTCATTAATAGAGGTAGCTAGAGGAATATATTTAAAAAAAAAATAGTATTGCAATAGAAATGGCAAAATATTTTGAAATACCAAGAGATTGTGGTAGCATCTCTCCCTGATGTTCTAAAAATATAAATTCCACAGTCAGAACCCCAAACCCTTGTTAAGCACTTACAGAAGGAGAACAGATTTTCTGAGGGACCACTAGGCATTCTCAGTTTGGATCAATACAACCAAGAGCCACAGGTGCTTTGCCCTTTTGAAACTTGGTGTTTAATTTATTTGGTTATGCCATTTTGGTGCCGGCTTTTAAATCCTTACATCAAAAAATCTTGATCTGCATTTATATGCAACTGTTGTTTATGATTTTTCTTCCAGTTTGATTTGCAGCATAGATAAGAGTTCTAAAATAAAGCTAGCATGTACTGACAAGCTTTATGACACTGTTTTAAATATTGCTGTGGAAAACAAGACTTTAAGAAAAAAAAAACCAACAAAACAACCACAACCCAAATCCTAAACAAGCAGAAAATAGCTATCAGTATTAGAAAACTGTTTCACTGAATTGCATCGTACATATGAAATTATTGGGTTTCTCTTCAGTCTCTTGGGATACCCTCTAATCATTAATTCATTTCTACTTCCAAACCTGTTTCCTCTCCATTGATGGGGAATGGCTGCATAAGGTTTAAAAAGTCAGAGGCCTTTCCAAATGGACTTAAAAACTGACAGCTTTGAACTACAGGCTCCAGACTGTTGTGAAATTTAGTTCTAATAACTGGATGGTCTGGCTGGTACCCTTATAGGAGCTCTGAGCTATTGGAAAATATTATAAATAATACAACCAGACTATAAAGTATGAATGCTCTAAAGTAGCCAAAACACATCTTTGTGCTGCCATATAAAGGTGCGCTGCTTTGTTCAAGCTGCCATCAGGGACGTTACAGGGAATAGTGTTGTGGGAGAGAATACAGCATACACAGTGCCCTTCATCTAAGGAGTAGTTGCTGCAAATACTGAGGTGGAATGAAAAAAACACATCCCTGAAGCACGTGTTTGCTTCATAACCTGATATTAGAAATAGTGTAAATTTAACTTTATGATTAATCTCCTCTATTTCCTATTTCCTTATTTTTATATCCACTGAAATTTGTTCCTTTAAGCAAACAGCCCTTCTATTTTTTCCTGTTTTCCCCATATTTTTTCATTTGTGTCATCCTTCGAAGAAAAGTACCCCCCTTCCAGTTTAGTTTAGAAATAAATCAATATCTTTCAAAAGTGGAAGGCATGTGCACTCAATGAAAATAACAAAAAAGCTTGACTGCGGACAAGTTGAACGTTAAAACATAATAAAAATAGGATGAAAAGATTAGTGTAAGAAAGAAGCTGCTAAAGTTTCTAAAATAAAATAAGTAATAATAAAAAGTTTTTCATATCCATCAAAAGCAAAAAACTTGCCAGAGAGTTTATGGGATTTACAAATGACCAAGATGTAAAAGAATCATACAAGGAAGATAATGTCATAACAGAAAAGAAAAATGAGTTCTTCATATCCATGTTCACTGTGAAGAAGGAAAATTCTGTTGTTTCTCTGTGTTTGAATGTCAGTCTCAAAATGAAGTGTCAGCAGAGTAGATTTTAGACATATCGATAAAAAGTAACAAATCATCAGGACCAGATTGTATTTACCTAAGAGCCTGAAAGGAATTCAAGTATATAATTACTGAATTAACTGTGTTTTAAACCCTACTGCTTCAGGATATGAGGCAAGGGGGCAAGGGGGTAGGGGAGTAAGGGGGTAAGGGAAAAGGGAATGGGGAAAAGGGAAAGGGAAAAGGGGAAAGGGGAAAGGGGAAAGGGGAAAGGGGAAAAGAGAAGAGGGAAGAAGAGGGTAAAGGGAAGAAGAGGGAAGAGGGAAGAGGGAAGAGGGAAGGGAAGGGAAGGGAAGGGAAGGGAAGGGAAGGGAAGGGAAGGGAAGGGAAGGGAAGGGAAGGGAAGGGAAGGGAAGGGAAGGGAAGGGAAGGGAAGGGAAGGGAAGGGAAGGGAAGGGAAGGGAAGGGAAGGGAAGGGAAGGGAAGGGAAGGGAAGGGAAGGGAAGGGAAGGGAAGGGAAGATTCGTTGCTTGTAAAGAGGTCTTGTTCAAGAACTGAAATCATAAGCCCAAACAGAATTCCTTCTAATTTCAGTGTCCCTAACTTAACATTGCATTAAGATTGCACGCAGAGCTTCTACTAGTAGATATTTGTTGGTTTTCATTTGGAAAAAAAAAGAATTCCATTATTTGGAAGACCACCTTAGTAATTTCATTAATGTGGAATCACTTTTTAAGTATTCTGAACATGTAACACATTTTTGAGCTTAAAAGTTTAGATATTCATATTTTCTTCCATTTACTCCACAATGTGGCAGCTATCACATCAGACTTCCTGCTCTACTCATTAAGAAAACAAATCACAACAACATTAACAACAAAAGCTCTCCAAAATTGTGTTTAATTCTTATTCTTTTAAAGAAATGCAAAACTCATTGCTGACGACATGGCAATTTTTCAATCAAACATTTCTTTTCGTTGCAAAGACAGAAAGCATGTGAAAACAAAAAGGCATTTTGGCAATAACAGCTTTAACAAAGCTCACTACACAGTGGCTGCTGTCGCTGTGAAATATCCGTCTTTGAAGGGTAATACTAATTCAAGTAGCATAGCACTGCATACAGGTAAGGGGTCCAAAGACCTTGAATGTTGAAAAGAACTACAGGTCTTCAAAGTCTTACATACAAACAAAAAAAAAGTAGTATGTAACGGAGACCTGAATAATGTAAAAGGTTTTGTCTGTGAGGAAGGGAAGTGAAGGGGAGGGAGAAATAGGGGAAGGAGTGGAGGAAAAAGAGAGAGAAGTGAAATATGAGTTTTAAGCATTGTAATCAGAAGATGTGAGTTGTCACCTCTTGCCTAGATCTCACAAACAGCAATATCCAGACTTAATGAACAGCTGAATGTCAGTGCTGGCCTGAGAAATTCAGTACGGTAATTACACCAAATCAAACAGCAGGTGAGGTTTCTTTGATAGGAAAAGGGATGTATGGTTTGGATGTTTGGTTTCTAATAGAAAGGTACCAAGAAAGAATTATGTCAGAGGTGCAGGAAAGTTGGTTGTTTGTTGGTAAGAATGCCTGGGCAAAATTTGAAACAGAAAGAAAAAATCTATTGAATTTAGGAGACTAGCTGCAGAGATGTCTAATGACATAGAAAAAAAAAAAAATTGGAAAGACAATGCAATGAAAGACAGAAGAAAGGACCAAAGGTAAGAGGAGAAACTGAGATAGCAAATTATGCAAATGCATGTACTTGTTCTTTTATTTTATCTTTATGATGATAATATAATTCGACATTCCTCCTCCATAAATCCAATGACATTTTTCACTTTCATTTTAATAATTTCCACTCACCAAATAAATTTTTTAGCCTGGCCCCAAACTTAATTCATCTTTGTTCAAACTTGTTGTCAGCTAAAAAAAAACAACTCAGCAATCCAAAACTTACAACTAGTAAATAATAGTGATAGGACTGCAGGCTAAGGCCTATCACTCAGGATATTAAAGTTTCAAGTTCAAGGGGAATTTAACCCCCATTTAGAGTTCTTCGGAAGGCTTCTTAAATGATCAGGTAAATAAAGCTTGTATCAATTTTTTTTTCATTTTTGTAATTAAATAAAAAATAATTCAAGTAAATACTGAAACCTGGAGGTCCAACCAGACTAGAAATTATTGTTATACTCACCCTATGACTTTGTTTACCACTTAATAATACCAAAGCTGAAAGGGACCTTCCTCTCCATACTTTGATAGAGTTTAGGAGTAAATAGGTCACTGCTCTGGAAGGCAGTAAGCAAATGCTTTGGATTCAAGTCTTGATTCAGCAGAGTGGGTGAATCAGTGGTTGATTCCTGCCTCTCACCATATTGATGGCAGGGTTTTCAGAGGGGGATTTTCCTCAATCCTTCTTCCTCTTGGAACTGGCCAACTTCAGCACTTTTTAAATACAAGGTGAGAGAGGAATTTTAAAAATCTGTGGTTCTGTGGGATACCTGAATTTTAGTTATTTGTACAAAAAGGAACAATCAGAACAAAAGAGGTAGAGAGATCTTTCTTTAACTATCCAGGAGATAAAAATGTTGAAACATTCTTTTAAGAGGTGAGCTATACTGCTCAAATATTGTCAAAGAGCAACGACAATTGAAGCTGTTCTAGTCACTGAGCTTTTGGGTAAAAGGGAAAAGCAGCTCCAAGGAAATTGCTCTTCATGTCCTGAATTCTTCTTCCAAGTATCTGACAACTAACTTGTACTTTCGAATCAAATGTAACATTTCACTTAAAGAAAAAAAGGGGGGGGGGGGGGCAGGGGGAAGAGAAAAAAACTTTAATTTAGTTTTGTCTAGCCCATTTTACTTGTTTATATTTTGCTTATTTTTCCTGCAATTAAGTCAGAAAATAATTTTCATAAACCTATTTGTAGCGGGTTTATTTTCTACGATTCCCTTTGATTTAAATTTCTTTATCAAGATATGATGTTTGAAGAGTATTGAGAAGCCTACTTGTATCACAGAGGATTTGAGATATAAACTTCCTGCTCTATAGTTAAAAGCAGACACTTCTCTTGGATATATTTATTCATCTAAACTATAACTAAGGTTTTTATTTTCCTTAAAATGATGCTTATTTTATTTCATTTTATTTCATTTTATTTATTGATAAAAATAGCTGAAGGTAATCTTTCCCACAGGAATCTGAAGACAGATATATTAACAAGAGCCAAGGCATTTCAAAATTAGCCAAATGGCCCTTACTGTTCTCAGCAAACTTTCATTTGGCCCATGTATATTCTTTTTGTTGTATTTTCTTTGGATTTTTGTTAGTTAGTTTGCTAGATTAAAAAAAAAAAAAAAAAGAAAACCCAAAAATTTAAATGAAAGACACAACAGAATTCAAAGTGTAGAATAGATGAAATAATCATCTTAGAATCCATAATGATAAGGCTGTGTTTCATATCATCAAAATATGATATTTGTATTTGTATTGAGGAAACTGCATTTCTACATTGAATCGCAGAGAGAGGCTTGAAGTCTATGTTTGCTGAAATCAGGCCAAGTTGCAAGGTATATTCCTTTGCAAGCCACAGTGCCGTTATTTCAAAGCTTTGCAGGAGGGACAAGAGCAAAGGGCAGTGCAGAGACCCAACACACATGAAAGTGACTGTCTGCAGACAAGCAAGACACACTTATGGATTTCAGTATGCCAGGGACTTGGGCTCTGGGCAAGTGAAATCATATGCTCAGCAATATGAGGCCTTGATCTCAGTTAAGACCTCAGGTTCTACCTCAGTTCAAATGTTGTTGCTAGTATTAAATTTCAGTACAGAAGTCGTCTTAAAAGGAAATCGCAATTCCTGGCAGGCAATGCTTTCTCTTGATCCAGTCTATACCTGCTTGGGTTGGATTGTAATTCTGCTGCTAGGATCTGTCATTGCCAGGGGACATGCTTCCAAGCTCAAAATGGCGACTGATGAAACTTGCCCCTTTTTTATGCACTGGTAGCTAAGATCTCCTGGCTACCAGGAAATATCTGGACTGAAAGTTATCGGATTTTTAAAGTGTTGATGACAACATCCATATATTTCAGTGAAATTCTGATAAAACAGAGACAGACAGACAGATAGAAGACACAGTGTACCTATATGTTTTCTATTTAAACAGCATACATACACATAATGCCATACCAGCTCATAACTCAGATTTACTGATACTCATCTGAACAAAGTTTAGTACTGCTCTCTACAGAACAAGAATGTGGGGACTTAAACTGTAAAAGTGTAAAGAGAAAACATACCTGAAAATACTTGCAATTCCTCCATGGTGAGTATCTAAAATTTCAGTCACCCTGGGAGGCTGATTCTGTTCTCATCTATTTTAATTGTATACCAGTGTACTTCCATCGGCTTTATCAAAAGTCCTAATTTATACCAGTGGAACTGATGACAGATGTCATTATCCATTTCACAGTATATCTGTAACCTATCTTTAGAGACTTCCACAGATCCTATCCCCACCACCTCTCCAAATGCGTCACAGTTTAGAGTACACTTCTGTTAAGTCTGCTGCTATCAATTAGTTAAAATCTGTCTCGGTAATTTGTTATTCCTGGTAGCTTGGAGATGTCATCTAATACCAGGAATTTAAGCTAAACTTATTTGGACAAACAGCTTCCTCTAAAATTAATTGTTTGATTAAGTATGATAGAAAGTATTAGACCAACAAAACCCATGAACAATTTAAGACCTTAAGGTGACTTTGCAAAGTTGATAAGGGATCAAAATGTAGATATATTTTAAATCAATGAATCAGAGAAATATAACTTAATATATTTTGAAACTGGTCATCGTAGATCTGCAAATCATTGCAAGAAGGTAAACCTTTTATGAGATGCATGTATGAGTCCATAAACTCAGAGGCATAGTTCTATACTGGTAAGACTTCCAAATTTAACTTCTATTAAATTCTTCTATTCAGGACCCTCCCTGAAGATGACAACAGGCTTTTTTTTTCCAGAGTAGAATCAATAAATAAAGGCAAGTAAGAAATTAATCTATTAAAGGTATTTTAATATCAATATTAAAGATGTCTTCAGCATGTCATCAGTGGAATGATATTGTGTACATGTAATTAATATGGATTGTTTGCTAGTGAATCCTTTACAAGGAACATTCTGGAAATACAGTAATTCAGAGTTATCTCATCACTAGAATTCTAAGCAAAAGCATAGCATTAAACAGATGGTGAGATTTATTTTTCCTGTTTACTCCACATCCTGTTTAATATCGCTATCAAAATGATTGGCTAGCACCTTTTTGTCATGTATTCGATACTGATGGTGACGATTATGGTAACTCTAATGATAATAATAGCAATCGCAGAAATAATCTTTTTTCTTGCTACTTCCACCCAAACATCTCAGAGAAATTAAGACTCTGCATGTCCCATGCAGAGAAAGTAAGAGTGATTTTCATCCTTTTTCACAAATATGTAAGGAGAGGTAAAAGAAAATTATACTGAAATATATTTGCATTCTTCCTTTTTACTTTTCTTTTTATTCTTTGTTGCAGGGATGAACTTTATTCAAAATAATTGTGTAAATTATCATCCAAAATAAGACATTTCAGTCATATGGTAGTTTCTCATTACATTGATCAAGCGTTTATGTACAGGATAAAGAGATATTTCACTGTCTTTACTGCCTTTCACTTGAGTTTCTTAATCTCTTAATTATGAAGACACATCGATCGCACTTTTCTTATTTCACTCTCACTCTGGTTTTTTCTCTTTCTTTTTTCTTTCCCTGGCTCTGTTACTGTAGCATGCTTGTCCACACTGTGAGCTCATTTTGAATTTAGCATGGGGAGGTCTTTTCTCCTTTTCTTGACACCCGTAAGACTCTAGCCCTGTATTCAAAGCCAACTCCTGGGGAGCACAAGAGGAAGTTTGAAGTCCCATCTGCAAAATAAAGAAGGAGTTGAAGAAGAGGTTTTCCAATATCTTCTGCCATTGAAGGAAAAAAAAAAAAGCCAATTCTCAGCTATATACATAACATTTATATAACATATATGTAAGATGGCTGTGTAGGTTAAAGTAAGGTAGTTCAGCTTCTGAGTCCTGACATAGTATGAGTGGCAAACTTAAGCAACTTATCTCAAGGAAGGGAAGAGATTTCAGTGACAACCTTCTCTTTTGTAGCTGGTAGTCGCATCTGCCCTAGATGTCACCACTCAGATGTGACAGATGTCACCAAGTGCTGATACTTGTGAACAAAACACTGTGGGCAGAAATGTCCCCACTCAGTCCAGGGAACATAGATATTTATCCCAGCATTGACATTTCCACTGCTGAAGCCAGGTGCCTCATTTCTAGATGTTTTAGTACTGAGAATCACCATGTCTAGGGTCCTTCTTATACCCGTCACTTTTTGCCTAAAGATTCTTGAAACAGGTAGGTCTGATTCTGATAATGGAAGTGCGATAGATTTTCTTTGAGAAAGATGCCATTGGAACCAGTGAGATTCACTGCTTTATAATGCTAATTATTGTATGATCTGGCCTTATATTTGACAGAGTCAAAAGAAAGGCTGGTAGACTGTAAAAAAAATGAGGGTTCCTATTAACTTTTCTCAGATACAAAATGAATGGAAATGCTGTCATAGCTGTGACTCCCCACTGTGATTCGATTCCCCCTAAGCCTTCAGACGGCAATGTGTTAAGAACATGTGCAAGGCTAAAAGTTAAGAGTTACTCCTGAAAGACATTCACCTGAGTATTATTCTGATGACATCGTTTCACCTTATCCCCATCAGAGGTTTCTCAACACAATCTGCTCCTCCTGTGAACGCAGAATTGGGATGTTTGAACCTGTTTGAATCCCTAAGTGACCCCAAGCTGTTATGTTGCAGCCCGGTTCCAGATGTCTCCTGCTTGGGCACCCCTTCCACCCAGGGGATCAGCTGCATGGCTGATTGCTTCCAGAGCGCATGCTTCTCCTTTGATTTAAATGAGCATCTGTCCATTAGGAAGCAGCAATTATGAGGCCTTGGCCGCAGCGCACTTGTCCCATTGGACCCATTCCTTTTGTCTGCTTCCTCAGTGGAGTGTGTTGAAAAAGGTTCAGAGGATAGAGCCTAAGCAAGAAAACAACATCCAAAAGGTACAAAATATACTAAAAAAGGAAGGAAAATAGGCTCCCCAGCTAAAAGGGGAGAAAGGCCAGCTTATATTAAACAGCTCTTCAACTAGTAGCTCTCGCAAAGCTACTAGTTAGTATTCCATTTCCAGGCTCTGGCAAGCACCCCATCCCATTATGAGGGAATATAATCTTCTTTTTGCTACATCGTTTGTTTTTAATAAATCACATGCAGAGCTTTTATATCATAAGCCTCCAAAATAAAACTCGTGTGCACACATCTCACATAAATAAATAAAATAATAAACT